>NW_004797749.1:256669-272801 GCF_000002075.1 Aplysia californica
GGGGGGGGTGTCAACAAGTCTACGACACAGACATTCTTTGCAATGCGTTCAATCAAAGCAGCGTAAAATCCAGAAAAAAAACAAACAACTATGCCTAAGATTACAGAAATAGAAATTATACTATGAAGTCTATGGTCCTCACAAACAAACAAGCATAAGAAAGAGTGCTAGTTTATCTGCTGACAAATAAAATAACCCTTCATTAATAAAATGAGAAACACACCTACACACACAAACACACACGCACACACACTCACACACACACACACACACACACACACTCACACACACACACACACACACACACAAACACACACACACACACAACAACAACAACAACAACAACAACAACAACAACGGCAACAACAACAAACTGTAAGAAATGTTATGAGTATTCGTTTTATTCAAGGATCATTGCTCGGCCTAATATTTTCCAGGGCTAATAGTTCGAGCTCAAATCGTGTCTAAGAATAAAACTCTGACGTCATCAACGCTAAGGTTCATGTCGTTGTGGTCCAGAATCCAAGAATTCCTTCAGGTGAGCTGTCAGTTTATTTGCCTGCCGGTGCTGCTCCTGGAAGAAAACATGAACATGTGAAGGGTATGTTTAACTCATGACGGCTATATATGTGTTTTATTATTTTATCATGGATGAC
Organism: Aplysia californica; assembly: GCF_000002075.1. Lineage (NCBI taxonomy): Eukaryota > Metazoa > Mollusca > Gastropoda > Aplysiida > Aplysiidae > Aplysia > Aplysia californica. The sequence continues at coordinate 257,326 of NW_004797749.1, forward strand.
AGAAAATAAATTGAAATTAAATGATGACAAAACTGAAATCATGCCATGTTCAACCAGCTCTAAGATAAATGCTCTTGATGTAGAATGTCTCACCATTGGCAAAGGTACTGTCGCTTTTTCAAACAAAGCAAAATATCTAGGAGTATACTTAGACAAAGACTTGTCCATGGAGACCCAACTTAACCATCCATGTATAATTTCATACTTAGAAATGAGAAGAATTGCTCACATAAGGAAATTTCTAAGCACTGATGCCACCAAAAAACTAGTGTTTGCCTTCATTTTGTCACGCATTGATTATTGCAATTCACTGTTCGCTGGCCTACCCGAAGAAAAAAATGCAAAACTCCAACGCATTCAAAACAATGGTGCTAGGCTAGTATTAAAGCAATCAAAACTCCATCATATGACTCCCCTACTTAAAGAGCTCCATTGGCTTATACAGAAAGCGAGAATTGAATATAAGTTAGCCCTACTATGTTTTAAAGGTCAAACTAACCAGTCTCCCACATACATTCAAGAACTCATTGTACCTTACTCACCATCACATGAACTAAGATCCAGTGGCTCTAGACTAATTTCAACACCTCGTGTGTCACTGAAGAAATTTGGTAAGAGAGCTTTTTCTTTTTCTGGGCCAACAGTTTGGAACACTCTCCCTCATGATTTGAGGAGCGAAATAAAACTTGATACTTTCAAAAGGGGACTCAAAACACATCTATTTAAGAAATATTTTGATTAATGGACAGTACCTTTGCCTTTTTGAATTAGTATTTTTTATTGTCTGAAAGAATGTTGCTGTCAAAAAGTGCGCACATGATGAATTTGTATGGTGTTAGTATGAATGCGTTTTTAATCTCCTATGTACTCCTTGGGCTCTTATGCTATTATTATTATTATTATTATTATTATTATTATTATTATTATTATTATTATTATTATTATTATTATTATTATTATTATTATTATTCTATAGACTTGTACTCCTGGACCACGCACTGTCATGGCCCCCGTTATTTGCTCAACCCCACCCCTTAACCCTCCCCCTCCCCAATCAATAAAAGCAAAATATAAAAAAAAACAATAGCCCAAGTTGACAACAACAACAAAAAGAAAGCAAAACAAACCCCCAATCCCCCCCCCCCTCCCCCCGCCCTCTCTGCTGGCGACGAATACAGACAAAGGAAGTCATTTCGAAAGCAGAAAACTACACCCCCCCTTCCCCCCTTCGTAAAGTGCGGGGGAAGTGAATCTTTACAAACATGACCTATCAACAGGGACGGAAGGAGGACCCACCAATTCATTACTTTCCTTACAAGAACTTTTTAAATTGGTGCATAATGCGTTTATGGGTAGTTTTTATAAAAGAAATTTCCGCCTTTTCGAAAATAAGATAAGATAAGATAATACTTCATTATCCCAGAGGGAAATATTTTTGGGCTATACGGGACGGTAAAATAGCATGCAGGAATACATAACAAATTTAAATTATATATTTCTCACAAAATGTACATGTCACATCAGATGCACCATTCAACCACATGCAGGGATTCAATTACAAGAGAGCTATTTAGATAGTAGATATTATACACACTCGAAAGAGCAATACACATTGATGCTTATTCTGACAATACAAGGTAGTGTTATGCTAGATGTTAATAAAAATTTCTTTTATATCTTTACTGTCTTTGTTTTTAGAGGTACATATTATCTGCCGCTACGTGATCTTACAATATGCGTGGAAAGGGGGTGTGATGGGTCGTTTATAATGCTTTTCATCTTTTTTATTCTTGTGGTGTATACACTGCGACGATGTATTTTAGTGCAATACTAGAAAGTCTTCGCTAGCACACGACTCCCAGCCTTCATTTGTTTTGGTTGCAAAGTTTAAAATCAAAGCTATCTCTATTCTCACGAGAACATGTAATATAATGAACTGAAGAATCCAAGTTATAATGTTGTTTTTTTGTTGGTATGTTTATATATTATTTAATTTTGAAACCATTATGTGGGGTTGGATTGTGTTGAAAGCGGATGAAAATTGGAGCTCAAAACATTGCACTGGTGACTTTGCACTGACACACTCAAAACAATCAAAAACACAAGAAATATGGCACAGCTGAAAGACATAAGATTCATATTAAGAAATAGACCGTGTAAAAATTTAGTAAGCGTAAAAATACATAAAAATTATGGAAATCTGCAAAAATGTCATCGCCACTTCGTTATGAATTTTATGTCAAACAAATGGTTTTTGAATGAATTGTATCTGTTCCAAATTGCAACGTTCAAGTTCACATTTTGTGTGAGACATTCATAAAAGAAGTTGTAAAGTTTTTTTGTTTTTTTTTGGATCACCCTGTAAATGTAAGTATTATTGTCGTTAACCTTTTACCTCCATTCAAAAGAGACGTAATTATCATACGGAAGTACTGAATCTGCTGGGCGGTCAAGTGGATGATTAGTGGACCTTGGGCTGGCTGGTTACCGGTTGTTGGCTGGGGATCTATGTGAGAAAATTCGGAAATATTGATAACTTGTGGAAACATTCAAATTTTTGCTAACATATACCCCCAAAGTTTCGTCAACTGAGTCTCGGGGGTCCATTGCCGTTGGGCTCACTGTTTTAATTTTAAAGATAGATCAAACTACTTACATAGATCCACAGGCCACTTAGACTTGCCCTTGTGTGACAAATTTCAGACTGTAGCTGTAATATTTTCTATGAAATTCATGAACACTAAGAAACTGGTTTGACATTCCAAAATGACTTCCACAGAGACCCGCTTTTCAGCTCCAATCAGCAAATTTACCCTTAGAACATACTATATATATACATGTGAACTTCTTCTTGCACAATTACTCAGCAGTGAATAAAAGTCATTTGTTTGGAATATTTTTCCAGGAGTGTACGTCTCCCCTTTAAGGGGCATGGTAGACTCTAGGAAGAAATCTTCAAGCGAGAGGGAGGCTCTTTTTCGACTCCATTGTCATTATACTCAGAAGCACCTCCACTCATCATCATCATCATCATCATCGTCATCATCATCATCATCATCATCATCATCATCATCATCATCATCATCATCATCAGTACCACAAAGTATGCACACGATTGTTGAAATACTTGTTCCAAAGAACTAGAACTAGTCAGAATAGGGCATTGATATTTGGGGACTGGAGCTTTAATTCGGACTAATTTGACTATGAAACGACTTCCCAATTGTTTTTTTTAAATCAACTGAAAAGCGTTTCAGCTTTGTTCTAGATAGAAGTAATTGTCAAAATGCTTGATGTCACAGGCAAATAATATAATGTGATATAAAACAAAATGGCGCAGGAATAATCAACTTGTCGTAATGCAAAGCATCAATTCAAAACCTCTTTCATATCGCGGTGTGGCACTCTCCAGTTAAGTATTTTCTCCCTTAGGACCAAATCATGTGACTACGAGGTACGATATATCACAATGGAACTCAAATCTTAAAACGCCAGTTCAGTGCAATACACGCCCATCTAACAGATCACCCCATGATGTATGCACGTAAGCACTGCTTCTAGTAAAGCAACATGCTGATTAGGCACACACTGACCCCTTCTTACCGGATTTCCTACTGACAACAAACGAAAGTTCTTACCTCCGAGGAAAAAGCGTCTTTTCAGATTGTTCTCCTCAGCCGCACAGACAGACACTAGCAGGACAGCTCCCACGAGGAGTGCACAGATTTGTTTGGCGTTCTAAAACAGAAGAGGAAACAAACTGATAAAATAAAAGATCACCAGTGGTTGGCCTGGGATTTATTCATCATAAGATTTAAAAAAAAAAAAAATTAATGAGTGGATGAACAACGCCCACTACCACTCAAAAATAAAAAATAGGCTCAAGTAAATAAAAGAAATGAAAACGGGAAATATAATTACCTACAGAAAAAGTAAAAGGCAACTTCTTCTGTCCACGCAGAGTGGATTTTTTTCTTTAAAGAGTGACACGCACGATTTGACAATAATACGAGACAATTTCGAACTTTAGAAGTCTATAGAAATAACACATGTTGAAAACATTGTATGACTAATACGTACCGGTACTTCAAATCTCAGACGATCTATAACTTTACTGATCAGGACTGCAACTCATATAAACATATTCTGTATAAACATTTACGCACTAGCTGGGCCTCCTTTCGACGAAAGGAATTATCGATGTATTAACATCAGGTGAAAGTCATTGGCCTACTATACTTACATTCTACTGGAGGGGAGCAATAAATCCGGAGAGATGCAAAGAATTAGAAGGTTTAGATATAGTGATATATATTGATTCTCTCTTCCGCTTTCGTGGTTGTACACTCCAGAATTTCAAAGGTGTAGAAATAGTGCGCACGGCTATTAAACGGAAACCTCACTTGTTTACAATGGTGTCTTAGAGGACGGACTTTCCCAAGATTACATCTAAACGAAACTAATGAAAAACTGAAAATTAAACTACTGTGATTTCAGGCTCCTCAATAGAACTGTGCACCCTTTAAATGATTCTGAACCAACATTAATAATTTGGTCAAATTCGAAAGTTAAGAGGGTCCGAAGTTTTAGGCGGCGAAAGTGACGGACTTTCACAAATATAATATGTATAGATTATGGTATCAATAAATCTAGCCTTTGATTGTTGCCTAGATCTACAGTTTATTGTACTTCAAAGGATTATTGTGGTGACAAATTTCAAAGGGGGGCTCTCGAGACCTAGAGGTTAAGGTGTTCGCCTCTCATTCAATAGGTCTTGGGTTCGAATCCGGATAGGGACGGAACATTTTCTGCTTTCACATCCTTTCCTGCTGTCTAGATCTAACTATGTTTTGACATCAACCTCCCCCCCCCCCCTTCCCCACTTTTGCCCCCTCCTCTGGGCTCCTGACTCTTTTCTACTTCTACTCCTTCGTTCATTCTTATTGTTGTCTTTCATCCACACGTCTCATCTTCTGGTCGGAAAAATCTACACATAGCCTTTATGGACAAGGGTGAAAAATCTCGTTAAAGATCCCTTTGTTGTCCAAAATTGATAAGAGTAGGCTTCGGCCGCCGCCTGGACAAAATTCAAAATTTCCTACAAATTGAAAATGTTCAGTGTGTCCCGCGCGCTCATATGACCATATGCCGTTACGAGGGCCGTAAAACACTGAACAAAAATATAAAATAGTAAAAGAAAAAACAATTAATTAAAAATTCAAAGGTCTTGTAAGATTGGGTATATTTTCCTTAAAGTATTTGCTTTAAAAGAAAGACAGCTGTTGATGAAGTAACACTAGTAGGGTACATTTCTCGTTGTATTACTTCGTCGTTATAATAGAGCATGCTCGCTGCTTTGCGCAATTGGTCAAGGCTTTGGTCTGCGTCAGAGAACTGTAGGCTTGACCTGAGGGGGGTTCTGAATTTCCGTGTCCTTCCAAGAGAAAATCTTTAGTTGCCCCACTGTCCTAAAGGGGACCAAACACCCTGTCCACAAATTTCAATACTTATGTTTTGTGGTGAAGCACTAACATACTGACAAGATTTTCGCTGTCTATGGCCGAGTACCATAACAACCTGGATGAAGTGATTGAAATTCGTGTAAAGTACCTTTCTCAAGGACACAACGTCGGGCCTGAAGCTCAACTCCACGAACCCGCAACATCACATTACGAGTATTTTACCCTAATCCCTTGACTACCAACGCACCGTGTTATCAGATCCAAAAAGGAAAAAAAGAGACGACAATGATAATGTTAGTCTATGTTACCAGGACTTCCTAAATGTTTCTTTCAGACTACACAATAGACTCAAAATAAAACCCCGAAAGAAATAGTTTTGCCATCGCAGTAATACACGGTTGATCTTCTATGTTTTCTTTCTAAAAAAAACCCACAACAAAATATTTTGACCTCAGCAATATCACAACAAACTCCAGACTTACCATTTTGTCTCGTAAGCTGTATCTTGATCGCAAGATGGCAACACCTCTTTTTTAGGTGGCTTTTATAGAAAATAATAGCGCTCACGTTGCAGAAAAGTAAACAGGACTGTGAAGCGTTTTTCCGCCTACTCAGGAATCCTGACGATGGGTTATAGGAGGGAAAAACGAATAAACAGCACGCACGGTGAGTTGCACAAATATTTCTTCATGTTGGAAACCGAAATAACCCGTTTGTTTATTCTTGCTTACTCAGAGCTATACTTTTGTCTCTCACAGGTACAGCTGTCAATACTGCTCATTGTTCAGGTGTCAGGTCTAGAGCAGGCAAAGACGCTTTTAGTACCCCACTATTTCCTGTTGCCCGTCATCCTGTTTAGCTTGGGTTTTTTTCTAAGTGTGTTAATTGTTGCAAAATTAAGGGAGAGCGGGAAGGCCCCGGACAGGTCAGTTCTTGCAAACTATTGATCCTACACACTTTGTCACTGATCACATGGAGTGTCATGTGAGGCTTAGAGTGCTGTGTTTTTGCCGCAACACTATGCGACACTTTGCATCTCTGCTTAGAAGGAAATTATGTTTTTGATAAGGGTGTAGCTAATTATTCACACATTAGTTTGTAAGGTTTACACCAGGGGCGGCCCGTGGGGCTAAGAAGTGGACGTGCACAATTAAGCTATCGTATTCTGAAGATAGTCAAGGGCATAGTAAATGAGACGGTGTGCAATTTTAGGATCTTTGGGTTCGAAAGGGAGGACCTCGTGCTTTTATTTTCATTCTTTTTACTTGTCGTTTTAATTTCTAGTACTAAATTTGTTTGTTAGCTAAACATCAATTTCGTTCATCCTGTATTGGAACTGAACACTCAAGTAATAACTTTCACTGCTCCACTACAAAACCATTCAAAGGAACAACTCATAGGACTGTCACGTTCACCTCCCTCAGGTTCCCGTCACAGAGCCACTTAAAATAGTGGCAAGACAGACAATGAACCAATCACAATTCACTTGAGCACTCCGCTGGATTGCTCCGGGGCTCACATAATATTGGCAAAGAATAGCGTACGGTCTATCGCGTTTATTTTTAGACTGCCTACTGTGGGCTATGTTTCGGCACTATTCGGCTGGAGCACATTTGACATGTGCCGTCTTATTAATGTTAATGTACCGCCAAACTCGCTACGAGTGTCGTCATCGCTTGGGTTATCCACAAGAGCAATTTATAGGTCAGGTTACACCGTTTAATATCCTATTATGTTTAGCTATAGCATGTGGACTTTGGCATGGCATAGTTAATGTTTTACGGCGGTATAGACACAGAATTGACAGTTATGGCGCCAGTGAGGACCTTGTTTTGATATAATATTTGGCTAGTGTTTGTTTCTCGCTTCTTTTATTTTATTATTGTGGGTGTTTTGGGCGGCACTGCACGACCCTGCTCTATGGACGAACCGCACCTGGTTTACACGTTACAATAATGCACCAATCATTTAAAAATACAAATATGTATCTGAGCCTGAGGGTATCTGTTACATATCGAATTCATAAGATTAAACCTAGCTTTCATGATGTCAGTTTTATTAACATGTTCCCAATACTTGTTCTACCCCCAATGTAGAGAGAGAGACTTCGTACAGGGAATGGGGTGACTTCGTACACTATCCAAAGTCTCCCAACGAAAAATGTAAGCATAGTGGGAATGAGGGTGGCTATGAAAATCGAACGTTTTTAAAAACATATTCTTGTGTTGTATTTTACAGAATGCAACCATGTCAAGGAAACATAAGGCCTCCGAAGGAAGAGATCCTTTTAGATCACAAAAAACATGAAACTTGCCGTGCATGCACTTGCTAGTAAATCATTGCCTTTGTGTGGTGCAGAAACTATGCCCATTGCATAGAGTTATCTCCTTTTTAGACTAGTGCACATTTATGGTAAGCCTACATAGTGGAACAATCTACCCAGAAAGACTATTTAAAACGGTGTGAAGACATTGATGATTATACAATTTAAAAAAAAGGATTTTTGTGTCTTTGATAAATGTTCGAGGACGTTCTTCTGATCTGACGTTTGTCACAATATGAAGTTACGGCGAACGATATACACTGAAATCGTGCCAGAAACTTGGCATAAGAACAAAATCAACCCTAAAACTAAAAGACTGGCTTTCCGTTTTTTTATATAAAAGTAGGTCACTTCTCGTTGACCCTAAAGAACTTGACGTTGTAGTTATCGAGTTTAAGATTACTGTAGGGAGAGGGGGAGGGGGGGGGGGGGGTATTGTGCTCCAGAGATTACGGTGTTTGCCTCTCATTCGATAGGTCCCGGGTTCGAATCCGGATAGAGATTGATTTTTTTTCTCTTAAAGTTTCTCCTTTCACTTCTTTTTCTGCTCTCTAACAATGATCTGTCGTCTGCTTTTGTCGCCACTTTCTGCCCCCCCCCTCCCTCACCCCCCCAACTTCTGGGCTCCTGTAGCCCTTTTGCTACTTCTTGGTTCTTTCTTACTGCTATCTTCCAGCCACACTCCTGATCTTATGGTAGGTAAGATTTAACACTTAGCCTTCTCGGATAAGGGAAAAATATCTCGGAGTGTGAAGTTGTGCACGTTAAAGATCTCTTGGTGGTCGAACATCGGTAAGAGTAGATTTCGGCCGCCACAACAGGCAAAATTCAAAATCCCCCCCCAAATATTCATTGAGTTCCGCGCGCTCCTACGACCTTAAAAAATATGCAGTTGCAAGCACCGTAAAACAGTTACCAAAAGAAAAAGGAAAAAAAAAAAGAGATTACTTTGAAAGGTGTCTACTTCGTTGGGAAAATGGTGTCAGAAAAGGTCAAAGAGGGTGACTCCTCGTGACCCTAAAGAACTTGAAGTGAAGATGACTTCGAGTATCTTACCTAAGAAAATCGAATAAGACAGTAATGCTTTCAACTATTCATATTATGTGGAAGATATGGCCATTGTAAAATGAGAGCAGTTCTTCCTCCTCCGATTTGAGACTCAACAAATAGGTCTAACAGTTCTTACAAGTTTGTGGTTAAAGTTCCCTGTGTGTTTGAGGTTCATCTACGACAGATCAAACAAAGTGCTTTACTTTACTTTTACTTTTACTTTTTTCTTCCGCTTGTACGGGTGGGTGTCGCAGGGAGACACAGGCGTCTGTTTGCAGCAGGGCGAGTGGCCTGTAGGAAGGACATCCCGTGAGCTCTGAGGGTGTCTGCCACAGATTCACTCCATCGTCGCCTTGGTCTTCCTCTGGCTCTCCATCCAGAATATTTAATGTTGTATGCTCTCAGAGCTGGATGGTTTGAGAGCATCCGCGTGAGGTGTCTGAACCACTTGACCTTTTGTTTTTCAATGTGTGGTAGGACTGGTGTTGCTCCTACGGTGTCCCTTATGACTTCATTTTAAATTTTGTCTCTTGTTTTGTTGACCGCTCTTCTTAAGCATTTCATCTCGTATGTGACCAGTTTCCTCTCAAGGGCTTTTGTTAGGGACCATGTCTGGCACTGATATGTGAGTGTTCGAAGGAAAATGGCGTTGATGAGCTTCGCCTTGGTGTTTCAGGAGAGGGCCGAGTTGATAGCTGACTGCGTTGGCTCTCTGGCATCTAGTCTCTATTTTTGATCTAATTTTCCATTTTCTGTGAAAATGCTGCCCAAGTATTTGAATTCTCTGCTTTGTTTTAGTTGGGATCCGCTGATGTTGATATCCACTTGTCTGGTCTCCTGCTAATTGTCATGACTTCGGTCTTGCTAATACTGATCTTCATGTCATATTTCTCGCAGCTTGCATTTAATTGTTTCACATGCTCCTGTAGCTGGGTCTTGTTGTTCATCATTGCCAGGTCGTCTGCAAACATGAGTTCGTTGAGTGCCTCTGTGTCTGGATTGGCCTCCTTTGTCATCTGGTCCATGTAGATCACGAAGAGCATAGGGGAGATATTGTAGCCCTGTCTGACTCCAGATGTTACTGGAAACCAGTCTGATGTTCCACTGGCAGTGCGGACTGTGCTTCTGCTGTTAGCATATATAGCCCTGATGTTGTCTAGCAGTTGTCCCTTAATGTCGTACTGCTCTAAGATCTTCCATAGCTTGTTTCTATTTACTCGATCAAAGGCTTTTTCTTGATCCACAAATACGAGATGGAGATCTTTGTCGTATTCCAAAGCCCTCTCACACAGTTGTTGGAGTGCGAAGATTGCATCAGTGCACCCTCTTTCTTTTCTAAAACCAAACTGGGCGTCACTGAGAAGATGTTCGGCTTTTGCGCGAGTGCGTCGCTCTAGAATCTTTGCATACATGGCTGAGAAGAGATATGTCTCTATAGGTGTAGCAGTCTTTCTTGCTGCCCCTTTTCTTCCATATTGGTACCACTATCGCATTTTGCCAGTCTGCTGGTACTTTTCTTTCTTTCCATGCTTTCTGGAAGATGATTGTAAGTCAGTGTATTTCGGTTTCACCGCATGCAAGGATGGCTTCGGTTGTGATGCCATCGTCTCCAACTGCCTTGTTCTTTGGACTAGTCTTCAGTGCTTCTCTCACTTCACTCTCCAGGATGGTAGGTTCTGAGTGCTCTGGGTAGTTGGCGGTGAAGGGGCACTGTGTGTTTTGTGCCTGTACTCCTGATGGGTTTAGTAGTTCTTGAAAATATTCTTCCCATCTCTTTATTATTTCTTTCTCTTCGTGTAGAGCTTCTCCATTAGTATCATTGATGACAGTGGTGGGTACAGAGGGTTCGTCTCTAACTCTCATTGTCTTCACCTTCTTGTAGAACTCTCTTGGTGAGGTCTTGCAGGTGTCACTTAGTTTTCGCCATACTGGGTCCATGACTTTTCTTTTGATGTTATAACGACTTTCTTGCTGTGTCTTCTTGCAAGTCTATATTTAATGTAGTTATCTTCGTTTCTTGACCTGACCCATACATTATACAGTCTCTTTTTTTCCTTGATAGCATCCTTATCTTCTTCGTTCCACCAGGCTATTGCTTTTCTGTATTTTCCTCTTGTTTTCTTGGTACCACAGACTTCTTTCATTGTGTCCAGGAGAGTTGTTTTGAAGGTATCCCAAGCTTCCTCTACGGTCAGTATTGTAGAGTTGATAGAGCCTAGCTTTTCATTTAACGTGCTTCTGATCTGAGCCTGCACCTGATCATCTCCAAGTTTGTGCATATTTAGTTTCTCTTGCTGTCTTTTATGTTTTTTTGGTTTTCTTTCTTTCTTGGTGGTCAACGTTGTGATGATTGGACTGTGGTCTGTGTCCAGGCCTGCATTGGGGATGGCTCTTGAGTCTGTGATTGTTATCCGCATTCGTGATCTCGCTAATATGAAGTCGATCTGTGATGAGACTCTGATGTTAAACAAAGTGCAACACTTGAAATTCTTTTTGGAAAAGAGAATTCAGAGTTACTGATTTTAATATACAGACTTTGTTTCCTTTAGCTGTTTTGATTTGGATGAGTCATAACGCCTATCAGAACACAATAACTGTCAGGTCATTTGAGCTGGTGGATCTCCGATTTATGCCCCCCTCCACCAGGACGAAACAGGGAGCCATGACAACCTATAAAATGGTCCATTTTCAAGAAAACACGTGCCTGAATCGAACCACAGTTCATTTCTCAGAAAGAAATAGCGATATTAGCTTAGCAAATAATGCACCTTCGTGAATCTTGTGTTCTCACAAAATCCAGACGTTTACAGACTTGGAAATGAACGTGATAAATACTTTTTATCTTTCTTTATCGCCGCAAATACTAGCTTGTTATTAGAGGCTCCATGTAGCTCTGTTTTTACAATAATAAGGGGAAATTTCAAGTAAAAACATACACATATGTGCACAAAAGCGGACTGGTCTATAGATATGGTTGGCTCACTGTTTTCTACAAATTCCAGCGAGTGTGAATTACACTTTCACACCTCAAACAAAAGGTGGAAGTACAGATGTATGCTGTGTCGAAGTTTTGCCTATCAAAAATAATATTATCTGGTACATGAAACACGGTGTCTGACGTCATCTGTCTTTGTCCAAAGTTTCCCTTACGTTTGACAAAAGTGTCCCGCAGAGAGACCTGCACCAGAAGTGAGCAATGCCCTACCCATAAGAGAAGTTTGGTTTCATTGGTGTTTATATCTGTTTGGTTATAGAGAACGGGGCAAAAACTTTACCTTCGATTTTCTCAAAACAGCATTTTTTTCTTGATAGCCTCCTTATGCTTAAAAGCGACCATATAGGCCTACATTATATAATATATAAATAAATATATATTATATATATATATATATATATATATATATATATATATATATATATATATATATATATATGTATATATATATAGCTAGTGGAGAATAAATAAGAAATGACCCAAGTGATAAATTGATAGAAGTAAAACTATGTCATAAAACGAGCTCGTTTATCTATCGTTAGTTGCAGCCTATGTAAATTTGATTCAGCTATTACAGCAGTAACAGCGACCTTTAAATCACGCCAGACTTATAAATTGCCAAAGCCTGGTGTATAAATGCGTGCGTGCCTGATGAAAGGTAGTGTAACACGCATCTGCATGAATTGATATACTGGGCAGTAAAAGTAAAAAATCGTTGGAGTTTAAAAAAAATTGTGTTCCATTAAAATGTTATTCTTTAGCCGTTTGGTGATTTTTCTATTTATATTTACAAGGCTTTGTGTTTATTCAATGCTTAAAATGTATGAAGATGTTCTTTGACACCGTCATCTTACTTTATAACAGAGATTGCGTGAGAACATATTTGACAAAACAGTTTAGTGAGGGATGGAAGATTTATCGCAATTGTACCCTTTTCCACTTCACGAGCCAAGCCAAGCCACAAAGCGACTGTTTGAAGTTCTTAGCATTGTCATTGACGAAGATTTCTACAACTCATTCATAAAAATCAACCCCTTAACATCTCTTACCAAAATTTAGGTTAGCTTGTATCCTTCCTAGTGGTGTTTAGCACACACGCGCAATAATGCAATGACTTAGTAAAGAAAGGGAGGCTGTGAGCATGCATGTACTCGAAGTCACCCTCTTTGTCTTTTTCTGACACAATTTTCCCAACGAAATAGACACCTTTCCCAGTAATCTCTTTCCCTCCACCCCTTTTTTTGGTAAGTGTTTACAGCACTCACAACTGCATAAGGTCTTATGAGCGCGCAGGACACATTAAAAACATTTTTAGTAAGAAATTTTGAATTTTGCCCGGGTGGCGGCCGAAATCTACTCTTATTGATTTTGGACCGCCAAGAGATCTTTAACGTACGCAACTTGCACACGGGACCTCTGAGAAGGCTATGTATTAAATCTTACCTACCCTAAGATCAGGAGTGTGGATGAAAGACAGTAGTGAGAAAGAGCCAAGGAGTAGCAAGAAAAAGGCTACATGAAGGGTCAGGAGCCCAGAAGGAGGTGGGGGTCAGAAAGTGGAGATAAAAGCAGACGGCAGATCACTGTTAGAGATGTTAGAGAGCAGAAAAGGAGGTGAAAGAAAAGAATTTTAGAGAGGAAAATTTTGCGTTGCTATCCGGATTTGAACCCGGGACCTATCGAATGAGAGGTAAACACCGTAATCTCTCGACCACAAGCGCCCCCACAGTAAACTCAAACTCGATGACAACAAAGTCAAGTTCTTTAGGGTCCACGAGAAGTTTTTTTGATATAAAAAAACGGAAAGCCAGTCTTTTAGTTTTAAGGTAGATATTGTTCTTATGCCATGTTTCTGGCACGATTACAGTGTATATCGATTGCCGTAACATCATATTGTGACAAACGTCAGATTAGAAGAACGTCCTCGAACATTTATCAAATACTCCGAGAATTTAATTTTCTTCCCCCAAAAATCATGTGCAATTGTCAATGTCTTCACACCGTTTTAAATAGTCTTTCAGAGTAGATTGTTTCATTATGTACCATAAACGTACACTAGTCTAAAAAGGAGATAATTCTATGCCATGTACATAGCCTCTGCACGACGCAAAAGCAATGAGTTATTAGCCAGTGCATGCACGGCAAGTGTCATTTTATGGTGAACTTAAAGGCTCTCTCCTTTGGGGGCTGTATGTTTCATTGACATGGTTGCGTTCTGTAAAATAAACACAAGAGTATGTTTTTTTAAACTTTCAATTTTCATAGTAACCCTCATTCCCACTACTCTTATGTTTGTCTTTAGGAGACTTTGGATAGTGTACGAAGTCACACTACCCCGTGTGCGAAATCTCTCTCTACATTGGGGGTAGTGTAGAAAACATAATAATGGAATAGACATCATGAAAGCTGGGTTTAATTTTATGAATTCAATACGTAACAGATACCCTAAGGCTCAGATACATAGATCTAGTTGTATTTTTTAAATGATTGTTGACTATTGTAACGTGTAAACCTTACAAGCTAAAGTATGAATACTTAGAAACACCCTTGTCAAAGACATAATTTCCACCAGGCTGATGCAAGGTTTCACATAATGAGGCGGCAAAAACCTAGCACGCTAAGTCTCACATGACACATCACGTGATCAGTGACAAAAGGGGTACGATCAATAGTTTACGAGAGCTGACGTGTCCGGGGCCTTCCTACTCTCCCTTAATAATTGCAACAATTAACACAATGAGAAAAAACCCAACCTAATCAGGATGACGGGCAACAGGAAAGTTGAGTGGGGTACCAAAAGCGTCACTGCCTGCTCTAGACCTGACACCTGAACAATGAGAAGTATTGACAGCTGTATCTGTGTGAGACAAAAGTATAGCTCTCAGTAAACAAGAATAAACGCACGAGTTATTTCGGTTTCGAACATGAAGAAATATTTGTGCATCTCACCGTGCGTGCTGTTTATTCGTTTTGCCCTCCTATAACCCATCGTCAGGATTTCTGTGTAGGCGGAAAAACTCTTTACAGTACTGTTTACATTTTTGCAACGTGAACGCTATTATCGTCTATAAAAACCACCTAAAAAGAGGTGTTGCCATCTTACAATCAAGATACAGCTTACAAGACAAAATGGTAAGTCTGGAGTTTGTAGTGATGTTGCTGAGGTCTAAACAATTTGGTTGGTTGTTTTTTTTAAAAAGGAAACAGAGAAAAATCAACCGTGTATTACTGCGATGGCAAAACTATTTCTTTCTCGTTTTATTTTGAGTCTATGTGTAGTCTGTAAGAAACATTTAGGAAGTCCTGGTAACATACACTGACGTATCATTGTCCTCTCTGATAACACGGTGCGTCGGTAGTCTAGGGATTATAAAGTACTCGTAATGGTGATGTTGCAGGTTCGGGGGTTTGAGCTTCAGGCCCGACGTTGTGTCCTTGAGAAAGGTACTTTACACGAATTTTCCTCACTTCATCCAGGTTGGAATGGTACCCGACCACAGACAGCGAAAAATCTTGTCAGATGTTAGTGCTTTAGCGCCGAAAGATGGCATGCGCAGCTTGCACTGTATGCGTCCCTGGAAGTTGAGATTTTTAAAGAATGCTGTCATTTGCTACCTATTATTATTATCATTATTATTATTATTAT
>NW_004797749.1:272901-278508 GCF_000002075.1 Aplysia californica
TTACATTTTTGCAACGTGAACGCTATTATCGTCTATAAAAACCACCTAAAAAGAGGTGTTGCCATCTTACAATCAAGATACAGCTTACAAGACAAAATGGTAAGTCTGGAGTTTGTAGTGATGTTGCTGAGGTCTAAACAATTTGGTTGGTTGTTTTTTTTAAAAAGGAAACAGAGAAAAATCAACCGTGTATTACTGCGATGGCAAAACTATTTCTTTCTCGTTTTATTTTGAGTCTATGTGTAGTCTGTAAGAAACATTTAGGAAGTCCTGGTAACATACACTGACGTATCATTGTCCTCTCTGATAACACGGTGCGTCGGTAGTCTAGGGATTATAAAGTACTCGTAATGGTGATGTTGCAGGTTCGGGGGTTTGAGCTTCAGGCCCGACGTTGTGTCCTTGAGAAAGGTACTTTACACGAATTTTCCTCACTTCATCCAGGTTGGAATGCTACCCGGCCATAGACAGCGAAAAATCTTGTCAGATGTTAGTGCTTTAGCGCCGAAAGATGGCATGCGCAGCTTGCACTGTATGCGTCCCTGGAAGTTGAGATTTTTAAAGAATGCTGTCATTTGCTACCTATTATTATTATTATTATTATTATTATTATTATTATTATTATTATTATTATTATTATTATTATTATTATTATTAGTAGTAGTAGTAGTAGTAGTAGTAGTAGTAGTAGTAGTAGTAGTAGTAGTAGTAGTAGTAGTAGTATTTTTATTATTATTATTATTAGTAGTAGTAGTAGTAGTAGTAGTAGTAGTAGTAGTAGAGAGTAGCAGTAGTAGTAGTAGTAGTAGTAGTAGTAGTAGTAGTAGTAGTAGTAGTATTTTTATTATTATTATTACTGTTATTACTATTATTATTATTATTATTATTATTATTATTATTATTATTATTATTATTATTATTATTATCATCATCGTCATCATCATCATCATTATTATTATTATAACTATTACTATTATTATTATTATTAATATTATCATTATGAGCGTATTGTTACTTCAAGTTAAGTCAAATTCACTACAAATGTTCGTATTGGATACTTAGTGGAATGATCGGTTGGTCCCCATTAGGACATTGGAGAAACTAGAGATTTTCTCCTGGAAGGACACAGAAATTCAGAACCCCCTTCGGGTCAAGCCTACAGTTCTCTCACGCAGACCAAAGCCTTGACCAATTGCGCAAAGCAGCAAGCAAGCTCTATTATAACGACGAAGTAATACAGCGAGAAATGTACCCCACGAGTATTACATTATCTTCAGCTGTCTTAATTTTACCGAAAACACTTTTAGGACCCAATCTTACATGTGACAAGACCTCTGAATTTTAAAAATGTATTTTTGGCAAGTGTTTTACGGCACTCGCAACTGCATAATAAGGTCAAAATAATATGCGTGCGTGGGACACACTAAACATTTACAGTTTGTAGGAAATTTTGAATTTTGCCCAGGTGGTGGCCGAAGCCTCCTCTTATCCATTTTGGACCACTACGGGATCTTTAACGTGCGCAACTTGCACACGGGACCTCAGAGATTTTTTGCTCTTATCCGAGAGGGCTAGGTGTAGATCTTTCCTACCAGAAGATCAGGAGTGTGAAAGATAGCATTGAGAAGGAACCAAGGAGTAGCAGTTAAAAGGCTGCAGAAAAAGTCGGGGGAGGGTGGGTGGGGGGCAAAGGAGATGAGGGGGAGGGGGCAGAAAGTGGAGACGAAAGCAGACGTCAGAACATTGCAAGAGAGCAGGAAATGATGTGAAAGGAGACAATTTTAGAGAAAAACATTTTCCGTCTCTATCCGGATTCGAACCCGGGATCTATTGAATGACAGACAAACACCTTCACCTCTAAAATTTGTCTCCACAATATTTTCTTTGAATTTGCCACCACACTATTTCTTGGAATTACAATAACCTGTAGGCAACAATCAAAACTAGGTTAAGTGTTACCATGATACGCATACATGTATACATAATAGGCTTATATGAGTTGCAGTCCTGATCAGTAAAGTTATTGATCGTTATTGTGTCTGAGATTTGCAGAACCGACACCGTATTAGTCATACACGTTTTTAGCATTTGTTCTTTCGAAATTGTCTCGCATTATTGTTACATCGTACATGTTAATCTTTGAAAAGAAAATCACACTGCATGGACAGAAAAAGTTGCCTTTTACTTTTTCTGTAGGTCAATTTTTTTTACCCGTTTTCTTTTCTTTTATTCACTTGAGCCTATTTCTTTGTTTTGAGTGGTAGTGGGCGTTTCTCATCCACTCATTGATGCTTTAAAAATCTCAATATTAAAAATCCCAGGCCAACCACTGGTGATCTTTTATTTTATCAGTGTGTTTCCTCATCTGTTTTAGAACGCCAAACAAATCTGTGCACTACTCGTGGGAGCTGTCCTGATAGTGTCTGTCAGTGGGGCTGAGGACAACAAGCTAAAAAGGCGATTTTTCCTCGGAGGTAAGAACTTTCGTTTGTTTTCAGTGGGAAATCCGGCTTTCAGTTTTGTGTAAGAAGGTGTCAGTGTATACTTAATCAACATGATGTTTTATTAAATGCAGTGCTTACGTGCATACTTCATGGGGTGATCTGTTAGCTTGGATCACGACTGACACGATTTTTAAAAGATTTGAGTTCCTATCCTATGTGTGTTATCGTAACTAGTAGTCACATGATTTGTCTCCTTAACTGGAGAGTGCCACACCGTGATATGAAAGAGGTGTTGCATTGGTGCTTTGCATTACGACAAGTTGATTGTAACTACGGCATTGTTTACATATCACATTATAATATTTGCCTGTGACGTCAAGCATAACCATTACTTTTATTTAGCAAAAAGCTAATGCTTTCCAGTTGATTACAAAAAAGAAAAACCTCGTAAGTCGCTTGATAGTCAAACGAGTCCAAATTAATCATTTTGAGGTGTCTTGAAGTTAAAAAGTCTACGTATGAATACCCTCTAGGTATACCCAGAGAATAGCTCTCGCAACATCTTACGTTTGCAGGCCGAAAAAGTTAATGACCGGTTCAGACAAGTTCTTCGAAACAAGTGTTTCAACAATCCTGTTCATACGAGATCTACTTTGTGGTAGAGATGTTGACGATGATGATAATGATGATGATGATGATGATGATGATGATGATGATGATGATGATGATGATGATGATGATGATGATGATGATGATGATGCCGACGTGGTAAAATCTCCGCAGGCACCAACAACTCCAATGGTGGAACAACCGGCAACCAGCCGACCCAAGGTCCAGCCACCATCATCTTGACCGCCCAGCAGGCTCAGGTCTTGCGATCTATCCTTGCGCTTCTTGGGAATGCAGGTAAATGGTTAATGATAATCATTATAATAATTATTGTATTTAATATAGCACATTGTGACTTTTTAATGGAAGTAAACGCTTGATATTTTACATGCAATTTCCTGTATATAAACTCGCACAAAAAAGTCAAGAAACAAAAATTCAAAGAAAGATAACTGAAAAACAGGTCAGCTAAATTTATTCATTAAAAAAGATGCTTTCGACTCTCAAGATTCAGTGTGTACAATTTCAGATTTCAACAACAACGAGAAGTTCATGTGAAAAGAGTTTAAATTACACCAGTCGGATTTCAAAAGTCTGAACAACCTTAGTTCTTTATGAACATTGTCAATAGTGGGTCCAGCCACCTCGTTTGATCGAACACTCGATAGGGCATTGGCGCATGGGTAGGACATGCCTTCTGATAAATTGTTGCGGTACCTTCAGCCACTTCTGGACGAGGTAGCCCAAGTGTTGTTGACGGTTTTGTGCAGGAGGGTGGTTGTTCCTTGTCTGCAGGTTAATTTGGTCCCAAATGCTCTCTTTTGGGTTCCAATCTGGGACTGCAACCTGGCCAGTCCATACGGGGGACACTTCGCTGCTGTAGGCAGACAGATTGCCCTGTATATGGTACAGGTGGGTCCTGTGGAGAGCCGAGAAGCCTCCCCACACCAGAACGGACCCTTCACCGTAGGGCGCCACCTGTTGGATGCAATCAGGCGCCTGTCGGGGTGCAGAAGGTCTGGTCCCACCGACGTCGTGTCCACTGTGAATGGCGAGTAGACCATGCCAGGCCAGCTGAGTTGCTTGGTGGGGCGTCGTTATTCATATACATGTATTTATTTATCTCTGCATGTTTTTTTTATTTACCTATATTCTTTTAAATTTTCCTTCATTATTTACTCTTTTTAATTTGTTTACTCTTACGAAATTGTATTGCTTGCTGTGTGGTTTTTTCAGGTACCACCTTTAGCTTAATGTGTGACACAATGAAAGTTATGTTTGCTCAATTTTTAAAACTCTCGTTTAATTTTATCTAACATACATTTAGACCTACCTCTTTGTTGAAAGGGGAGGGGGGTATAATTGAGATAAGCATTGTACCTACATTCTACCAGCGACAGTATTAATAGCAACATGATCAAGAAGCAGTAGGAACAGACCACATTCTATCTCTTTTCACCACACATTCTGTCTTATTTTTTTGTCTCATACGTGTGATGAAAGTGGGAAGAGGGACGGTGGTACTGAAAAATGTTCTTTTTCGATGGGGTGGTTTGTCTGTATCTTTTTTTTTCGTTCTTAAAAAAATGGATTTACTTGCTCAACAATTTACAAACATGAATTATCACGCAGAAATACGAGATCTAAGACAGGTGTTGAGAATGGGGTTGGGGAAGGGGTAGCTCTCCGTCTTCGAAATGACTTAACTAACATTAGGAAGATAAGGTATGACCAAGGGTGGGAGCCAAACGTTTGTGGTGGTTGCTAGAACAGACTTTTTCTCTCAGGAAATTTACATAGGGTGAACTGCTACTTTTTCTTTCCTCATCCTTACTATTGTCATTTCCCCTCTACTTCTTTTGTATGTTTGTCACTCTCTTGTGAACTAATATTCCGGGGTACCTTGACAGTCGAAGCAGACTGTGTGCTGTTGGGGCTACAGAGGTGAGCAGAGTAAGCCTGATTCTCCGTCTGGACTTCTCGGTTGACATCCACTCCTTGGCCCTCATATGACCTTATGAAGTTGTGAGCGCCGTAAAACCTTACTAAAATTATATTAAACTCACGACACATAACAGGGAAACAAAGCCATGATATTTTATTATTTATTGCGTGAATAAAAATCATAGACTTCTGTTATGATATCTTAGACTGTACACTCCGAAGCGCACCATTTCCACCCGCACGAATAATATAACGAGACTGGTGTTTTTCCCCTTTATTTTGGACGTAAGGGCGCAGCGAACTAAAGGCACATTTCGTAGCAAAGATGTTGTAGAGAGCGAAGAGCGGAGGCCATGACAGTGCGTCGTCCAGGATTACAAGTCATATATCTCTTAAGATAACCAAACCCTTCACATTTTAATATTCTCTTCCAGGAGCAGGAGCAGGATTACCACCACTAGGCAAATAAACTGACAGCTCACCTGAACGAATTCTTGGATTTAGGACCACAGCGACACGGGCCTTAACGTGGATGACGTTAAAGTTTTTCTCCTACAGCAAATTTGAGCTCGAACGATAGCAGAGAAACGCTGGACTGACAATGATCCTT
>NW_004797749.1:278608-279790 GCF_000002075.1 Aplysia californica
CAGACTGTGTGCTGTTGGGGCTACAGAGGTGAGCAGAGTAAGCCTGATTCTCCGTCTGGACTTCTCGGTTGACATCCACTCCTTGGCCCTCATATGACCTTATGAAGTTGTGAGCGCCGTAAAACCTTACTAAAATTATATTAAACTCACGACACATAACAGGGAAACAAAGCCATGATATTTTATTAGGGAAACAAAGCCATGATATTTTATTATTTATTGCGTGAATAAAAATCATCTTCTGTTATGATATCTTAGACTGTACACTCCGAAGCGCACCATTTCCACCCGCACGAATAATATAACGAGACTGGTGTTTTTCCCCTTTATTTTGGACGTAAGGGCGCAGCGAACTAAAGGCACATTTCGTAGCAAAGATGAGATGTTGTAGAGAGCGAAGAGCGGAGGCCATGACAGTGCGTCGTCCAGGATTACAAGTCTATGAAATAAAACACATATTATATCTCTTAAGATAACCAAACCCTTCACGTTTTAATATTCTCTTCCAGGAGCAGGAGCAGGATTACCACCACTAGGCAAATAAACTGACAGCTCACCTGAACGAATTCTTGGATTTAGGACCACAGCGACACGGGCCTTAACGTGGATGACGTTAAAGTTTTTCTCCTACAGCAAATTTGAGCTCGAACGATTAGCAGAGGAAAACGCTGGACTGACAATGATCCTTGAATAAAGTGAATAATCATAACATTAATTACAGGGGTTTTTATGCTTGTCATTTGGTATATTAACATTTTTTTAGTATCCTGTCAATAACCTGTATGTTATATATTTTATCAACTGACTCCCAGAGAGAGGTGACGTGAAAGTTTTAAATAAATACGAGCTTGGCTGTCAGGCTTATTCTAGTAAAAATGTCAAAAACAACGGCTGAGGCCAGGTCGATCATGATACGTAGGTACCACCCAAGATTTTTGCCAATGTATGTTTGTACTTTTAACTGAGGTGGCTAGACACTTAATGTTATTCGTTTGGAGATACGACATTGCATTCGTAGGATTTTACATGCTAGTTCTTCTAGAGGAAAGCTTAAGGAATCTCCCAGAGGAAAAGCCATATTCCTTGTTTTGCGAGAACGCTACATCTATTCATATAATATTGTTCTGGCACTTGTTACAACGCACACATGATGGGATTGTTGTTGTTTTTCTGCGGGGGGGG
>NW_004797749.1:280432-282804 GCF_000002075.1 Aplysia californica
TGTTGTTGTTGTTGTTGTTGTTGTTGTTGTTGTTGTTGTTGTTGTTGTTGTTGAAAGGATAATACAAACGTTGCCAGTATTATTTTCATTTCTAACACGAGAAAGCTTTATAAGTCACATTTTGAAAAGCTTAAACTCAGAGACTATAATTCCACTACGCGCAAAATACAATTAGACTCGCAATATCAGACAAACATCCGTACAAGGCCAACATATCAGATGGGTCAAACAAGAGATGTAACTGTGTAATTGTAGTCTTCTGTGACAAAATGCGATATAGGTTAACTCCCTTCAGTTAAGCGTTGATTATTTTCCTCTTCTGTTTGCGGTGAAAGTCACAACCTGTCAGTTACATTAATACAATATGTGTTGTTTATGTTATGTTAATCGCTTTCAACTCCACAATAACCAGCAAAAGGTTCGTCCAAAGGAAAACTGATAAAACATTTATGAATTAATAAGCTTCAAGCCCCACAGTTCACAGAGACGATGAACGTCATCCGAGATTTGGTTTTTATAATTGAATATATTATGACAACCATAAACGCAATGACACGATTATATTGTCCAGATATCTCCCATTTCGAGTAAGGTACATTCTGACTCTCTCTCTCTCTCTCTCTCTCTCTCTCTCTCTCTCTCTCTCTCACTTGTCCTTTTAGCTCCCAGTGGAGCATAGGCCAGCGAAGACTGTCCTGTGTAGCCTTTTCTGTTTCCATGATGTCCCCGCCTTTTCCATTTCCGCCTTTACCGCTCGCCTCCATGTCATCTTTGGTCTTCCTTTCTTACGTTTTTCTTGTGGATTCCTTGTCAAAGCCTGTCTGATGATGCTTGTCGGGGGTCTCCTCAGGGTGTGCCCAATCCATTCCCATTTCCTCCCCTGTATGTCTTATCTTTTACTGACCTTTGGCTTGTTCTTTCCCAAAGTTGAGCATTTGTGACTCGATCGGGTACGACTTAAATTCTTCCAAGGAATGGAGAGGAGCATGATTCCTCTGTTGTTTTTACCCTCATGTAGGTCTCCTTTATTGGGCAGTTTCACAAGCAATCCCTCTCTCCAATCCTGTGAAAATTCTTCGCTCTCCCATATCTTGCCAATATTTCCATGAAGAATCCCTGCCGCAGTGTCGTTATCCGCCTTGAGAACTTCAGGGGGAATTCCATCTGGGTCAACCGCCTTACCTGCTTCCGGGTGTCTTATCGCCTCCGTGATCTCATCTAAACTGGGCTTTTCTTCAGTCACTCCCAGATTAATCTCTGCTGGTGGAATGTTAAACTATTTTTCTGGCCTTGGTCTCTTCAGTAACTGTTTGAAATGCTCCTTCCAGCGTTCTTTCTGTTCGTCTTGATTTGTGAGAAGCTTTCCCTCTTTATCCTAGACCGGCACATTAGTATTTTGTAGCATTTTGTAGAAAGTATCTTTCACATCTTGGTCTTTATCATTGGTGGGGGCATATCCCTGGATAACATAAAGGTTGATGTCTTTCTTCTGTGAACGGAATTCGGCTGATATTAGTCGCAGACCCTCTGCTTTCCATCCTATCAAAGCCCCCTTGGCCTGTGTTTTCACAGAGACCCAAAATGTCCGTAGGTAGGCCTCCATCTCTTTTGCAATCTACAGTGCCTTCCGTGCCTCGCACAATGAACGAACATTCCAGGTGTCAAGTCCCCTGGTTCTTCCGGTCGACAGGAGGTTTCTCAGCTTGGTGGTTTCCTTTCGCTTTCGCCATCCTGCGTTATTCTACACTCCATATGCTCTTCTCTCTTCGGTGATGAAGGTCTTCCATCTTCCAGAACTGGCTGTCGTGTTGTTTTTGCTGTTGATGTTTTTGTAGCAGCTTTTTTGTTTTACGGGACAGGCCTCTAACCTTTTGCCCGACCAACCCTAGTCACCTTCTACGACTTGCACGGTACGGATACAGTGGTCCTATTCTTTGCTCCCCTGTCTCTTGGACAAGGCCCCGAGAACCACACCTCCCATTTCGAGTAAGGTACATTCTGACACGCTGGTGAAACTGATACATGCAGCCATGTGTTGACACTGCTCGAGGTTTATCTCTCTTCTGCCCTATGGGAAGGCTTCCCTGATGTCCTGGATACGTTCGAAGGTTTTTCCACACACTTTGTCCCTCAAGTACCCCCAAGGTGAAAGTCCAGTGGACTGAGGCTCGGACTGTTTGGGGCCCGGCTGTGTTCAGTCCAACCACTAATTTCCTGAAACCAAAATGGTAGCTTATCCAACGCAAAACAGCTCGGTAGACATGCAGTTCATTCCATCTTCCTGAGATTGGTTTTTTTGTTGCCTCATTAAGGCCCCAACAAAAAACTCAAGCTTCTCCATAACTTTCCCAGATGTCGATCTATCAATCTGA
>NW_004797749.1:282904-285959 GCF_000002075.1 Aplysia californica
CTCTCTCTCTCTCTCTCTCTCTCTCTCTCTCTCACACTCACTTTTCCTTTTAACTCCCAGTGGAGCATAGGCCATCAACAACATTTATCCAGCGAAGACTGTCCTGTGCAGCCTTTTCTGTTTCCATGATGTCCCCGCCTTTTCCATTTCCACCTTTACCGCTCGCCTCCATGTCATCTTTGGTCTTCCTTTCTTACGTTTTTTGTGTGGATTCCATGTCAAAGCCCGTCTGAAGATGCTTGTCGGGGGTCTCCTCACGGTGTGCCCAATCCATATCCATTTCCTCACTTGTATGTCTTATCTTTTACTGGCCTTTGGCTTGTTCTTTCCCAAAGGTGAGCATTTGTGACTCGATCGTACCACTTGATCCCCACTATACTTCTTAGGCCTCCCTTTATGAAGTTCTGCAGTTTCCTTACTGCTGATGCTATAAGCCTCCATGTCTCTGAACCATATAGAAGAACAACTTTCACGTTTGTTTTGAAGATCCTCAGCTTGGTGTTCAATCCCAGTTCCTTAGACATACATATATTCCCCCTGCCTTGTTGATGACATTTCCCAGGTAGGTGAACGATTTAACATCCGCAATGGTGACCGCAGTGTGATAAGAACGTCGGCTGCTTTCATTCGAAGAACCTTCGTTTTATCTTTGTGAATAGAGTCCAACACTACGGGAGAAGGTCCTGAGGCGGTGTGTCTTCTGTTGCATCTGGCCTTGACTGTGAGAAAGACGTGCCAAGTCGTCGGCAAAGTCCAAGTCTTTCAACTGACTGGAAAGGGTCCACTGTATGCCACTGCGTTGTCCCGATTTTGTCTTTGTCATTATCTAATACACTGCTAATAAAAAGAGGAAAGGGGATAGCAGGCTTCCCTGTCTCACTCCTGTTTTCACTTCAAACGAGTCTGTCCGATGCCCTCCAAGTAAGACACTACAGCTCATTTCCTCATGCATCTTCTTTATCATTCTCACGAACTTGTCAGGTATTCCGTAGTGGCGCATGAGTTTCCATATAGAGTCCCTATCTAGGCTGTCAAAAGCTTTCTCGTGGTCAACAAAGTTAACGTACATGGAAGAATTCCACTCTGTGGACTGCTCCACTATTATCCTCAAAGTTGCGATCTGATCTGTACCTGATTTCGTTTTACGAAATCCTACCTGCTCCTCTCTTAGTTTTACATCCACGGCTTCCTTCAGTCTTTCCAGTATGGTACGACTTAAAATCTTCCAAGGAATGGAGAGGAGCATGATTCCTCTGTTGTTCTTACTCATGCAGGCCTCCTTTCTTGGGCAGTTTCACAAGCAATCCCTCTCTCCAATCCTGAGAAAATTCTTCGCTGTCCCATATCTTGCCAATATTTCCATGAAGAATCCCTGCCGCAGTGTCGTTATCCGCCTTGAGAACTTCAAGGGGAATTCCATCTGGGTCAACCGCCTTACCTGCTTTCGGGTGTCTTATCGCCTCCGTGATCTCCTCTAAACTGGGCTTTTCTTCAGTCACCCCCAGATTAATCTCTGCTGGTGGAATGTCAAACTCTTTTTCTGGCCTTGGTCTGTTCAGTAGCTGTTTGAAATGCTCCTTCCAGCGTTCTTTCTGTTCGTCTTGATTTGTGAGAAGCTTTCCCTCTTTATCCTAGATCGGCACATCTGCGTTCCTGTATCTGCCTGCAAGTTTCTTGGCGGTTTCATACAGTCCTCTCATGTTTCCTGTCCCTGCTGCTTCCTCTCACACGCGCACCAGGTCATCTACATAGTTTCTTTTGTCTTTCCGTATGTTGACTTTTACATCCTTCATTGCTTTGGTGTATTCTTCTTGGGCCTTTGCTTTGGCTGCTCTTGTCTTGCTCCAGTTTACATGATCCTTTTTCTTTTTCCTGTCCTCTATCTTTCTCAAAGACTTCAAGTCCATGTTTCACCTTGATTTCCTCAAAGCCTACGTTATCGCTGCCAACCTTAGCGTTGAAGTCTCCCATTACAATCAAGATGTCCTTCCTTCTAACCTGATCAATAGTATTTTGTAGCATTTTGTAGAAAGTCTCTTTCACATCTTGGTCCTTATCTTTGGCGGGGACATATCCCTGGACAACATGAAGGTTGATGTCTTTCTTCTGTGAACGGAATTCGGCTGATAGTAGTCGCAGACCCTCTGCTTTCCATCCTATCAAAGCCGCTTGGCCTGTGTTCTCACAGAGACCCAATATGTCCGTAGGTAGGCCTCCATCTCTTTTGCAATCTGCAGTGCCTTCCGTGCCTCGTACATTGAACGAACATTTCAGGTGTCAAGTCTGGTGGTTCTTCTGGTCGACAGGAGGTTTCTCGGTTTGGTGGCTTCCTTTCGCTTTCGCCATCCTGCGTCATTCTACACTCCATATTCTCTTCTCTCTTCGGTGATGAAGGTCCTCCATCTTCCAGAACTGGCTGTCGTGTTGTTTTTGCTGTTGATGTTTTTGAAGCAGCTTTTTTGTTTTACGGGAAAGGGCTGCTAACCTTTTGCCCAATCAACCCTAGTCACCTTCTGTGACTTGCGCGGTACGGATACAGTGGTCCTATTCTTTGCTCCCATGTCTCTTGGACGGGGCCCCGAGAACCACACCTCCCATTTCAAGTAAGGTACATTCTGACACGCTGGTGAAACTGATACATGCAGCCATGTGTTGACACTGTTCGAGGTTTATCTCTCTTCTGCCCTCTGGGAAGGCTTCCCTGATGTCCTGGATACGTTCAAAGGTTTCCCACACACTTTGTCCCTCAAGTACCCCTAAGGTGAAAGTCCAGTGGACTGTGAGGCTCGGACTATTTGGGGCCCAGCTGTGTTCAGTCCAACCACTAATTTCCTGAAACCAGAATGGTAGCTTATCCAACGCAAAACAGCTCTGTAGACATGCAGTTCATTCCATCTTCCTGAGATTTTTTTTTTTTGGTTGTCTCATTAAGGCCCCAACAAAAAACCCAAGCTTCTCCATAACTTTCCCAGATGTCGATCTATCAATCTGAGCTCTCTGTGACGGGATGTTGTATTCCATCGAGGAAGAAAATAGGCTCGATGATGCCCCCCGT
>NW_004797749.1:287478-289417 GCF_000002075.1 Aplysia californica
ACATGCAGTTCATTCCATCTTCCTGAGATTTTTTTTTTTTGGTTGTCTCATTAAGGCCCCAACAAAAAACTCAAGCTTCTCCATAACTTTCCCAGATGTCGATCTATCAATCTGAGCTCTCTGTGACGGGATGTTGTATTCCATCGAGGAAGAAAATAGGCTCGATGATGCCCCCCGTCATAGCAAAACGTGGCCCACACAGTCTCCTTCTGACCACATAGGCCTTTATCGTAAATTTTATTGGGCTTTGAGGTCCCTCAATAAACGTAGTTTTTGCCATTCACAAAGTTGTCCGTTGGGGTAGTAATGTGTCTAGTCCTGACGGCTTGGTCCACATGGTACACATCTTCATACTTTTGGTTTTTGGTACAGTTGAAAGGATAACAAAATTCCCCTTCAGTTGACACCAATTTTTCAAACGAATACGAAGATAGTATTGAACGAAATGAATGGCAGTTCTTCCAAAAGATCATCAGTCTTGAGATGCTGTAATAATGAGTAACTATAGCGCCCACTCCCTATTAGGGCTATAAGCGCGTTACATCAGTAATTATGAAATTGGTCATTTGGGCGACATATGACCTCATAAAATCATTTATCTACATTCATCATAATACACGTAAAGGCAGTCACACATACACACACACACAAACATAAACTCAGAGACACAAACAAACATATACACACACACCTTCACTCCCCCCCCCAACACAAACATACACACACACACACACACACACACACACACACACATATTCACACACACACACACACAAAGGCATACACGCACTTTTCCTGCATAAAGAAAGCAGATCTTAAAGCAAGGTGCATAATAGAGCTTTGCCTGGGAGAAAGACATAGACAACGTGGCCCTTCCAAGTGAAAGTAGGTCTATTATTTCCTTCTTTTCAGAACATGACTAACTTGATATGCTTCAAATTAGAGACATCGTCAACATTATATTTTTATGTTTGAAATCCTAGGATTCAACAATGTTAATTCTGTGCCTTACTACCAACAATATTAAAGGCCTACTATGGTATGGGCCTACCATGGCATACCATAGCATACCATAGCATACCATAGCATACCATACCATACTATACCATACCATACCATACCATACCATACCATACCATACCATACCATACCATACCATTTCTCAACACACCGCGCAAGTAGCTGTTACTAATCTCTATGTGTGCCGATGAACAATGTGTCATTACCACCTGTGTCATGAAAATCTTGTGTAAGCCACGATATTAAAGCCAAGACGAACACATCTTTGGGCTGGTCGGTTTGACGTCGGCTCTTTCCCAAAGTATTAAAGACCTCTCAGATTCGGGGGGTATTTTGTGGCGCTTTACAATACAATACAACAATAACTTAGGGAGAATAATTTCATGGAAAGCGAGGGAGACAAAATAAGACGTGCTTAAATTGTGAAACATTTATAATCAGAACAAACAGAACGGGATCACCGAGATTCTATAGCCACATAGAATTAAATGGACTAAAGGAACTGCTGCTGTGTGGAAAGATGGGGGTGGGGGTGGAGAGAAGAAGAGCAGAATACAGAGAACGGCATACACATCTTCGGACACTTTTGACCTTTGGCACCACCGGTCAATCCAGGAAGAATGTATGCCAAAGAAAAATGTTTCATCATTATTGTAAGCCATTTAGGTATCACCACTAGCGGTATCAGCGTTTTGCATTTTCACGTTTTAATACCACAGATACCCCCAGAAGTCCGAAATCACTCCACTCTGCGGGAGACATTGGACAAACGTAAGGAAAACTTCGGACGAAGACATGTTACTTCGGGCAGTGTGTTTCATGTATCAGATATTGTATTATATATGGTGCTGGTTTTATCTCTTAAATTTATCTTGGAATGCATTATACTTTCCAATGTAACCTTAATTTTCCTACATTG
>NW_004797749.1:289517-291773 GCF_000002075.1 Aplysia californica
TACCATAGCATACCATACCATACCATACCATACCATACCATACCATACCATACCATACCATACCATTTCTCAACACACCGCGCAAGTAGCTGTTACTAATCTCTATGTGTGCCGACGAACAATGTGTCATTACCACCTGTGTCATGAAAATCTTGTGTAAGCCACGATATTAAAGCCAAGACGAACACATCTTTGGGCTGGTCGGTTTGACGTCGGCTCTTTCCCAAAGTATTAAAGACCTCTCAGATTCGGGGGGTATTTTGTGGCGCTTTACAATACAAAACAACAGTAACTTAGGGAGAATAATCTCATGGAAAGCGAGGGAGACAAAATAAGAAGTGCTTAAATTGTGAAACATTTATAAATAGAACAAACAGAACGGGACCACTGAGATTCTTTGGCCACATAGAATTAAATAGACTAAAGGAACAATTGCTTTGTGGAAAGATAGAGGTGGGGGTGGAGAGAAGAAGAGCTGAATACAGAGAACGGCATACACATCTTCGGACACTTTTGACCTTTGGCTCCACCGGTCAATCCAGGAACAATTTATGCCAAAGAAACATGCTTCATCATTATTGTAAGCCATTTAGGTATCACCACTGGCGGTATCAGTGTTGTGCATTTTCACGTTTTAATACCACAGATACCCTTAGATGTCCGAAACCACCCCACTCTGCGGGAGACATTGGACAAACGTAAGGAAAACTTCGGACGAAGACATGTTACTTCGGGCAGTGTGTTTCATGTATCAGATATTGTATTATATATATATATATATATATATATATATATATATATATATATATATATATAGATATATATATATATATATATATAGAGAGAGAGAGAGAGAGAGAGAGAGAGAGAGAGAGAGAGAGAGAGAGAGAGAGAGAGAGAGAGAACGAGAGAGAGAACAAGCGAGAGGGAGAACGAGCGGGTTAGATCATTTGGGAGCCGGGCATCAACCCTGCCTGTAAGGACCAACCCTTGCTCGTATTTGATAAAAATCATCCCCTCTTGAGAATCGAATTCGGGTTTTCTCTGTGCGAAAAATAAGCACCCAAGTGCCATACCAAAGACACAAGTAAAGACGGCGTGAAGAAGATGCACATTCGTTGAAAATCGAAATATGGAACAGTAATCTATCAGAAGTTTAGCTGGGTGAATGCGGGCAAATGCAAGAGATTCCGACAATTTTTTGTCACTGATTTCGTTGATTGTTTTTTATTGCATGACGTCATGGCCAAAAATATACCTCTGGTGATTGGAGTGCGCCACTCGAGGTATGTATTCTCTTTTCAGAAGATAAAAGAGTTGGGGTTTTTAAGGGGGGGGGGAGGGGTGTCAACGAGTCTACGACACAAAAATTCTTTGCAATGCCTTCAATCATAGCAGTGTAAAATCCAGAAAAAAACACCAACAAAACAACGATGCCTAAGATTACTGAAATAGACATTATGCTATGAAGTCGATGGTCTTCACAAAAAAACAAGCATAAGAAAGAGTGCTTGTTTATCTGCAGACAATTAAAATAACACTTCTTTAACAAAATAAGACACACAAACACACACACACACACACACACACACACACACACACACACACACACACACACACACATACACACACACTGACAATAATAACAACAACAACAACAACAACAACAAACAGAAAGAAATGTTATAAGTATTCGTTTTATTCAAGGATCATTGCTAGACCCAAAATTTCCCAGGGCTAATCGTTTTAGCTCAAATCATGTCTTGGAATAAAACTCTGACGTCATCAACGTTAAGGTTCATGTCGTTGTGGTCCAGAATCCAAGAATCCCTTCAGGTGTGCTGTCAGTTTATTTGCCTGCCGGTGCTGCTCCTGGAAGAAAACATGAACATGTGAAGGGTATGTTTAACTCATGACGGCTATATATGTGTTTCATTCTATAGACTTGTACTCCCGGACCGCGCACTGTCATGGTCATCCTTCTTTGCTCAACCGCCTCCCCACCCCAACCCCAAAATAAATCAATAAAAAAAACAAAAAAAAAACAACCTAAACAGAAAACACCAACCTCCCTCCCCCCTCTCCCATTCACCCCCCCCCCCCTCCCTGTCGCCGGCGAATACAAACAGAGGAAGTCATTTCAAAAGCAGAATACTACCCCTCCCCCCTCCCCCTCCCTCGAGGCGGAAATTAAGTTCGTAAAGTGCTGAGCAAGTGAATCTTTACAAACATGGACTATCAACAGGGTGGGGGGGG
>NW_004797749.1:291885-295280 GCF_000002075.1 Aplysia californica
GGGGGGGAGTGTGGTGACTCAAACAATTCATGACTTTCCTTACAAAATCTTTTTAAATTGGAGCATATTTTATAAAAGCCATATCCGCCTTTTCGAAAATAAGGTAAGATAAGGTAATACTTTATTATCCCCGAGGGTAATTTTTTTGGGGAGCTGTACAGGACCGTAAAAACACATGCAGGTATACATTAATAATTTAAACTATATATTACTTTCATTAAAATTCAATATAAAATGAGATGTAAAGCTAACAAAATGTACATTTCACATCAGATGCATCATTCATCCACATGCAGGAATTTAATTACAAGAGAGTAGGACCACTTTCTTGTTTTAGTAAGGTTTTACGGCGCTCGCAACTGCATATGAGCGCCAACCCCCCGGGGTGGTGCTACTGACTGAAGTGTCTTTCGGCCATTCCCAAATGGGGGACATTAACATGTTCTTATGCACAGCAAAAGGGCTGATTCATAAATGTCATGCTCATAACTGTTCCTGAACTGCATCAGGGAACTGCTAGAACTGCATCAGGGAACTGCTACATTTTCTTTCCTAATCCTTACTATCGTCATTTTTCTTTTCTTTTTTAAAAATATGTTTGTCACATTTTTGTGACGCGCTATTTCCGGGTTGCCTTGAAAGTCGAAGCAGACTTTGTGCTTTTGAAGCTAGAGAGGTGAGCAGAGTAGCTTGATTCCTGGTAAAGACTTCTCTGTTGGCATCCACTCCTTGGCGCTCATATGACCTTATTCATTTGCGAGCGCCGTAAAACCTCTACTAAAAAAAAAAAAAAGCCAAAGCGAAAACAAGACAGGGGAGATTACATAACCTTTGGAGAGCACCGGTGTTCGTGAATATTAAGTCGATTTTAAACTATTTAATTATACATACTGAAGTCGATTGGTTAAGAACTCAAGAATATAAGGTATAATGTTCTTTTTTATGTTCATGCTATTTAATTTTGAAACTATTATGTGGGGTGGGATTGTGTTGAAAGCGGATGAAAATTAGAGCTTAACTCAAAACATTGCACTGTGACTTTGCACTGACACACTCAAAGCAATCAAAAGCACAAGAAATATGGCACAACTGAAAGACTTAAGATCTATATTAAGAAAAAGGTTGTCAAAAGACCGTGTAAAAATTTAGTAAGCGTAAAAGTATTAAAAAATTATGGAGATCTGTAAGAGTTTCGTCGCCACGTCCTTATGAATTTTATGTCAAACAAATTGTTTTTGAATGAATTGTATCTGTTCCAAATTGCAACATTTAAGTTCACATTTTGTGTGAAACATTCTGAAAAGAAGTTGTAAAGTCCTTTTTGGATCACCCTGTAAATGTAAGTATCATCATCATTAACCGTTTACCTCCATTCAAAAGAAATGCAAGGATAGATCGCAGGAGCTGGGCCTGCTGGGCGGTCAGGTTGATGGTGACTGGACCTTGGGCTGGCTGGTTGCCGGTTGTTGTTGGCTGGTTGCCGGTTGTTGTTGGCTGGTTGCCGGTTGGCTGACCAATTGGAGGGCCAACAGCAGGACCAGGGTTGGTCCCAGTAGCAGGGTTGTTGACGGGGATGGGGGCGGGGTTATTGGGGAAAGGATATCTGTAGTATGGTGGCCGTCCTCCTAAGATTCCTGAGGAAATTTTTTGTCATCATCATCATCATCATCATCATCCTCATCCTCATCCTCATCCTCATCCTCATCCTCATCCTCATCCTCATCATCATCATCATCATCATCATCATCATCATCATCATCATCATCATCATCATCATAAAGTAGACTATGCACAGTGCACAGAATTGTTGAAATACAAATGCTTGTTCTGAAGAACGTGTCTGAACTGGTCATTAACATTAATTGGGGCCTGTAAACTTAAGCTGTTGAGAGGGCCATTATCTGGGTATATCTTGAGGGTATTAATACGTAGAGTTTTTCATTTCAAGCCACTCCAGGAGGTTTAATTTGGACTCATTTGACTCTCAAACGACTTTCCAATATCTCTTTTATCAACTGAAAATCATTTCAGCTTTGTGCTACAAAGAGGTAATGGTTATGCTTGAAGTCACAGGCAAATAATATACTATGTTATGAATAATATAATGTGATATGAAAAAAGCCGTAGTAAAATTTACTTGTAGTATTGCAAGTCACCAATTCAACACCTCTTTCATATGAAGGTGTGGCACTCTCTAGTTAAGTCTTTTCTCCCTTAGGACCAAATCATGAGTAACGATATCTCACATAGGAACTCAAATCTTAAAACATCCCGTCAGTCTCGATCCCAGTTCAGTGCACTACACGCCCAGCTAACAGATCACCCCATAATGTATGCACGTAAACACTTCATCTAGTAAAGCATCATGTTGATTAGGTATACACTGACACCTTCTTACACAACACTGAAAGCCGAATATCCCACTCAAAACAAACGAAAGTTCTTACCTCCGAGGAAAAAGTGCCTTTTTAGCCTGTTCTCTTCTGCTGCGCAAACAGACACAAGCAGGACAGCTCCTACGAGGAGTGCACAGATTTGTTTGGCGTTCTAAAACAGACAAGGAAACACACTGATATAATAAAAGATCACCAATGGTTAGGCTGGAATTTTTTATCCTGAGATTTTCTTATCAACGAGTGGATGAGCAACGCCTACTACCACTCAAAACTAGGAAATAGGATCCAGTAAATAAAAGAAAAGAAAATGGGACAAAAATTGACCTACAGAAAAAGTAAACAGCAACTTTTTCTGTCCATGCAGTGAGATTTTTTTTCAAAGAGTGACATGCACGATATAACAATAACATGAGGCAATTTCAAACTTTAGAAGCCATTGGAAGGAACGAATTAAATAGAAAAAAGTGTATGACTAACAAGGTGCCAGTATTTCAAATCTGACACAATACGATCAATGACTTGACTGATCAAGACTGCGACTCATTTTGACATGTGTCATGGTATCGATTAACGCAGCCTTTGCCCTTGAAAATGTGAAATGGTATAAGGTTAACGCCCCAATCAAAACATTCGTTATTTGAGAGGCAGGAACGTGGCCTTTGGATGTACATTTGCAATTCCAAGAGATATCATTGTGGTGACAAATTTCAAAGTTCTTGTAAGATTGGGTATATTTTCCTGAAAGTATTTGCGGTAAAAGTAAGACAGCTGGTGATGAAGTAACACCAGTGGGGAACATTTTTCGTTGTATTACTTCGTCGTTATAATAGTGTGTGCTCGTTGCTTAGTGCAATTGACCAATGCTTTGGTCTGCGTGAGAGAACTGAAGGCTGACCCGAGTGGGGTCCTGAATTTCCTTGTCCTTCTAGGAGAAAATCTCTAGTTTCCCCAATGTCCTAATGGGGACCAAACTCCCTGTCCACAAAGTATTCAATACTT
>NW_004797749.1:295566-306453 GCF_000002075.1 Aplysia californica
ATAGATAGATAGATAGATAGATAGATAGATAGATAGATAGATAGATAGATAGATAAATAGATAGATAGACAGCATTTGTATTGCCCAAATTCCTGCTTAAAGCAAGTTCTCTACGCTATACAATCTACGTATTATTATATTATTATACTATTACCCCTGCATACCTGACAGCATTCTGAAACAATCCCAACTTCCTGAGAAGCATACAGTGCAAGTTGCCATCTTTTGTCGCTAAAGCACTAACATACTGACAAGATTTTTCGCTGCCTATGGCCGGGTACCATTCCAATCTGGATGAAGTGAGGAACATTCGTGTAAAGTGCTTTTCTCAAGGACAGAAACGTCGAGCCTCAAGCTCAAACCCCCGAACCAGCAACATCACGATTACGAGTACGTTAGCCTAACCCCTAGACTACCGATGCACCGTGTTATCCGATCCAAAAAGGAAAGAAGAGAAGACAACGATCAGTTAGTCTATGTCACCAGGACTTCCTAAATGCTACTTTCAGACTATAAAAAAACTCAAAATAAAACCAAAAAGAAATAGGTTTGCCATCGCAGTAATACACGGTTGATCTTCAATGCTTTCTTTCTTAAAAACCCAAATTGTTGAGACTTCAGGTTTGCAGAAAGTGGATGGCTTAGCAGTTTTTAGACCAATTCACTAAATAAAAACCTGATGGGAAAAAAATTGAATATATACAAAATTTTCCTGTCTCAATTACAGAAACCAAAGAGAGAATCATCAAACTAGCCAATATGGGGCATAGGAATAAGACGAAAAGATGACTAAAATGTCATATTATGAAAAGAAGGCGTTGTTATGCATCTCTGTCATAGTATAAGCAGCATCACAACAAACTCCAGACTTACCATTTTGTCTCGTTGGCTGTATCTTGATCGTAAGATGGCAACACCTCTGTTTTAGGTGGTTTTTATAGGAAATAATAGCGTTCACATTGCAGAGAGGTAAACGGGACTGCTTAGCGTTTCTCCGCCTACGAGAAATAATCCTGACAATGGCTTGGAAGGGGCAAAAAACAAAACAAAAACAAAACAAACAAAACAGCCGAATAAATAGCACGCACGGTGAGGTGCACAAATATGTCTTCATGTTGGAAACAAAAAAGCCCTGTGTATATACTTGTTTGCTCCGAACTATCCTTTTATCTCACACAGATACAGCTGTCAATACTTCTTCAACAGGTGTCAGGTCTAGAGCAGACAATGACGCTCATGGTACCCCATTCCGCCCTGTTGCGCGTCATCCCCAAAGGCTTGGGGGTTTTTTTTCAGTGTGTTAATTGTTGCAATTGTTAGAGGAGAGCAGGAAGGCCTCGGACACGTCATTTCTCTCAAACTATTGATCGTACACACTTTGTTACTCATAACGTGGCGTGTCATCTGAGGCTAAACGTGCTGTCTTTGCCGCATCGCTATGCGAAACCTTGCTTTTGCTTTTGAACATATTTTTGACTAGATCTAGGGTGTACCTAAGTATTCATAACTTAGTTTGTGTGGTTGACACGTTACACAAATGCCGATTTAAAAAAAATTTAATAAAACTATGTATCCGAGCCTGAGGGTGTCCGTTACGTACCGAATTCATAAAATTAAACCTATTTCATGATGTCTGATTCATAAACATGCTTCTCCGAGGTAGCGTGTTCGAATGTGGACAGCGATGGAAAAAATGTTCTAAACTTTTCTCCTTTCACTTCCCTTCCTGAGCTCTAGATCTAACAATGTTTTGTCGTCTGCTGTCGTTTCCACTTTCTGCCTCCACCCCGTTACCCTCTTTGCCCCCTCCTCTGGGCTTCTGACTCTTTCTGCAGCCTCTCTACTGCTACTCCCTGGCTGCTTCTTACAACTGTTTTTCAGCTACACGCCTGATCTTATGATAGGTAAGACATAACACCTAGCCTCGGCGCCACTTGGGCAAAATTCAAAATTTCCTAC
This sequence comes from Aplysia californica, assembly GCF_000002075.1. Taxonomy (NCBI): domain Eukaryota; kingdom Metazoa; phylum Mollusca; class Gastropoda; order Aplysiida; family Aplysiidae; genus Aplysia; species Aplysia californica. Next base: position 297,526 of record NW_004797749.1, read on the forward strand.
CAATTAAAAAAGACAAAGAGGGTGACTTTGAGTATCTTACCAAAGAAAATCGAATAAGATAGTAATGCTTTCAACTATCAACCTGTGGAAGATTTGGCCATTGTAAAATGAGAGCAGTTCTCCCTCCTCCTATTCGAGGCTCAACAAAGAGGTCAAACAGTTCTTACAAGTTTGAGGTTAAAGTCCCCTCTGTGTTGGAAGTTCATCTTCTGCTAATGAAAGAGCAACACTTAATGTTCTTTTGGAAAAAGAAAATGCTGAGCTATTCATTTCAATCTGCAGACTTTGTTTCCTTTACCTTTTTGATTTGGTTGTGGTATAACGCCCCCAGAACACTGAACACTATAACTGCCATGTCAATTAAGATGGTGGATCTCCGATTTTATGTTCGTCTCTGTCAGGATGTAACGCGGCGCCATCCAAACTTATAAAATAGCCCATGTCCAAAAACACATATTCCTGGATTCGAACCACAGCCCATCGTTCAGAAAGAAGTAGTGATATTAGCTTAGCAAATAGTGCTCTCATCAAATCCAGACGTTTACAGACTTGGAAATGCACGTAAAAAATACTTTTTATCTCTCTTTATCGCCGCAAAAACTAGTTTGTTATTAGAGGTACCAGTGAGCTCTGTTTTACAATGATAAGGGGATGTTTCAAGTCATCACATACACGTGTGCATAAAAATGAACTGGTCTATAATATGGTTGGATTAATGTTTTCTACAAATTCAAGTGAGTGTGAAATACACGTTTACACCTCAAACAAAAGGTGGAAGTATAGACGTATTCTATCTTGAAGTTCTGCCTCTCAAAAATTAATTATATCTGATACACGAAACACACTGTCCAAAGTCACCTCTCTTCGTCCGAAGTTTCCCTTACTTTTGTCTAATGTCTCCCGCAGAGTGGGAGTGGTTTAGGACGTCTAAGGGTATCTCAGATTATATGATACTGTGGCATAAAAACACGAAGATGCACAAAACTGATACCGCTAGTGGTATTACCTAAGTGGCTTACACTAATGATGAAACATTTTTCTTTGGCTTAAATTGTTCCTGAATCGACCGGTGGCGCCAAGGCCAAAGCCTCCCCGCTCTCCTATACTTGTTGCAAAGCTATATTCAGCTCTTCTTTCCCACACAGAAAGAGTTAATTTAGTCCTTTTGATTCTATGTAGCCAAGGAGTTTCGGTTGTCTCATTCTGTTTGTTATGATTATAAATCTTTAAGATTGTACAATCTGACGTTTTAAGCACTTCTTATTTTGCTTCCCTCTCTTTCCATTAGATTATTTCCTTAAGTACCACATTTGGACAACGCACACGGCCTCCACTCTGCGTCTTTACCTAATAATAATAATAATAATAATAATAATAATAATAATGATAATAATAATAATAATAATAATAATAATAATAACAATAAGGAATATCATTTCTATAGCGCCCACTACCGTGTAAACACAGCTCTAGGCGCTTTACATACACGCACATACACACTCATACACACACAAACACACACACATACACATACACATACAAACACACACACACACACAAACACACACACACACACACACACACACACACACACACGCACACACACACATCTACTTGCTTATCACACGCGCACGCTTAAATATCGTCAAATGAGCACATATAATAAAATAATATACACAATGCAATTCACTAAATACATAAATGGATACCTAGTCATTTGCATAACATTATACTGAACATGAATCTACGGACATAAAAATGAGGTTGTTAAATGTGTCTTTAAAGATTTTTAAAATTTAGACTCAGATGTTGTATGCCTCAAGGGTTGGGGAAGAGAGTTCCAAACTGATGGAGCAAGGTGGGCAAACGATCTTTCGGCTAATTTTTTACCCCTTTTTCTAGGAACTCTTAAAAGATACTGATCGCCTGATCTTAGTGATCTAGATGAAACATAAATCTGGATGAGATCACTAAGATATGAGGGAGCTTTGTTATTGACACATTTATGACATATTATTGCAATTGTATATGACATTCTGGCTGACACGGGAAGCCAATGCAACGTTGTTAACATGGGAGTATTGTGGTCACTCTTCTTTTTCTATAGTACAAGCCTAGCTGCATGATTTTGAAAACGTTGTAACTTGTGAAGAGTGTTGTTTGATAAGTTAGCTAGTAAAGCATTGCAATAATCGACGCGTGAAAACAAGAAAGATGACACGAGCGTTTTCAACGAGTGTTCATTCAAAAACATAGACATATGACCAATTCTGCGCAATTCATAAAATAAAATGGTACATAAATAATTGATATGATGTTCCGTTGACAATTTTGAATCAAAATACACTCCCAGATTTTTTGCTTTATTAGTAAAATACAGTTTTTCATTTTCAGTACAAATATGACCAATGTCTTCGGGGATATGGCTTTTCTTTGGGTTATATAAAAGAATTTCAGTTTTATTTTCATTAAGCTGGAGCTTATTATCAACCATCCACTTTTTGACGTCATCAATGCACAGACCTATGGTAGTACGCAAGGTTTTGACATCTGATGGTGGAACAGATTTATATAACTGTATCGTCTGCGTACATGTGATAATTCATATTGTGCTTTCTGATCACAGCTCCAAGTGGCTGTGTATACAACGTATACAAGATTGGACCCATAATTGAACCTTGAGGCACTCCAAAGTCTAGTTTAAAAATTGACGAAACAGAGTCGTGCACAACCACAGATTGTGTACGGCCAATCAGGTAGGACCTGAACCAGTCAAGAACCCTGCCAGACAGGCCAAACGTGTTGAACAATCGTTCAATAAGAATAGTGGGATTTATAGTGTCAAAGGCAGCACTAAGATCAGGAAGAGAAATAATTGATATTTTGTTCTCATCCGCCTCACACAAGAGGTCGTTATATATTTTCAGTAGCGCAGTTTCTGTGTTATGAAATTGCCAATTGGCAGATTGATATAATTGGTATAAATTTTTGTTTTCTCTTCAATAGAACCAAAAAAACTTTCTCCATGACTTGTTTTATAAAAAGCGAAGGTTGAAGACAGGTCTGAAATTCTTGAGCTCCTCCGAGGAAAGATTAGATTTTTTGAGAAGGGGAATAACTAAAGCATACTTAAAGAGTGATGGTACTACCCCACACTGAAGAGACTCATTGATGATGGAAGTTATAAATCCAATGACACTATCAAGATGTGTGATGAGCAGTGGTGTTGGAATGGGATCAAGACTACATGTTTTATGGGGTGATAACATTAGGATTGATCTTACGTCTTCTTGTGTTACACGTACAAATTCATTAAAGATTACCCCAGAGATTGTTTCAAAACATGGTAGTTTATGGATAGTCATGTCAATTTTTTTTTCCTAATCGTGGATATCTTGTCTCTAAAGTATTGACCAAAAACATCAAGAAGGTCACTTTTAGGTACATTCGTGGGAAACTTGTTGCTGGCCGGATCTTTCTTACCAGACAACTGATTTGTTATACAAAATAAAGCTTTAGAGGTGGTACATTCATTAATTTTTCCGTTATTATACATGAATTTGGCAGATGTTAATAACAATTTCACTATGTTGTTACAATGTCTATAAATGTCCTCATGAATTTTCAGCTTGGTTGATCTCCAGCGTCTTTCAGCTCGTCTACGTTTCATTTTAGATAGTTTAATTTCCAAAGTCATCCGCGGGGCAGAAGGTCGATCAGTTACTGTTCTGGATTTGACAGGGTGTATGTTTGTTTAGTAGTTCACACATCTTGGTGTTGAACGTGTCTACCTTCTCGGAGGTTGAACCGTGTATGAATTTTAGAGCGAATGTCCGCTCCAAACTTTTCATTATCAATGTTCATTTTCCGGGTTGTTATTTTGCGGTGTCTCAGTTTGGGCTTCCCTATACGAGTTATTTCAAAGGACACCAGAAATGCATTTGTTCTTTACTTTTATTTCACCGATTTTATTGACACTGTCCGTAATCACCCAATCTAATGTGTGTTTTTTTTATGTGAGTGGGGACATCAATGTGTTGATAGAGACCACGAGTCTCTAGAACAGATTTGATAGATTTAACATTAGTGTCTAAGGTATCTTCCAAATGTAAATTAAAGTCCCCTAAAATTATAGGCTATGTCTTCTTGGTGGTGTGTAGGTCGGTCTAGTAAATCCTGGAATTCAGTAATGAAATCTGTAATTTTCAGTTTGTTTCTCCTGCTGGGAGGTGGTCGATAGACACAGAAAAAAATGACGGGACACCCTTCGAAATGTAGACTGATCTCACAACATTCAAAAGTTTTAAAGGAGGGCATTTTCTGTGGAGTGATGTTTAGAGATCCTTTACAAATTACACATATTCCCTCCCCCCCCCCCTCGACCATTTCTTGGGACAGAGATGGACTTGTATCCCGGTGGAGTTAGGCCATCAATAATGATTTCATCTCTGACGTTCCGAAACCATGACTCCGTAAAAATGCGATATCGAAGTTGGACTCAAGTATTCAATCATTGAGTAAGACAGTCTTATTTTTAGGTTGACTGTGTGTTCAGTAGAATAATCTTAAGGTTACTTCACAATTCAGTTACGGTGTTTTTTTGTGTCTACGGAAAGTTCAAGGGAGCTTCGAGGTTCATTTAAACTAACACACTTATTCCCTGTGACAACAATGATTGGTCTTTGTTTTCTTCTACCTCCTCATTTCCCCCTCTTTGATTTCTTAACTTTGCTGGATGAGTCTTTAGATCTTTCAAGGCCAAGATGAGACATATCATATGAAATGACATGTGTCTTTTTGTTTACAGACAATAACTGGTCTCTAGTGTAGCACACCTTTGTAGATCCCCCACGGGGATTCACAACACACACGGGACTCACAACTTGACAGTGTTCACTTCCATTATTCAGAAAAATGTTGGCATATCTATTAACATTATAAACGGGGTAGGCCTAGGGTTGGGCGGTGAACACGGCTTTCCACACAATACTGTAAATGTTGAAAATGGCCAAAGCCAAGGATAGAACTTCCATAACGAAATATATTTCTTGTAAACAGTTGGTAATTTGCGATCCAGCACTAATAAAAATAACACAAAAAGTACACATGTTTCTTATTTATCCTGTAAGCCAACTTGAAAAGCCACAATCCATTCGCGGGCTCTCGTGGCCTAGAGGTTAAGGTGTTGGCCTCTCATTCAAAGGTCCCGGGTTCGAATCCGGGTAGCGACCAAAAGATTTTCTTCTCTAAAATTGTCTCCTTTCACCTCCTTCCTGCTTTCTAGCAATGTTCTGTTGTCTGCTTTCATTTCCACTTTCTGCCCCAACCCCTCACCTCCTTTGCCCCCTCCTCTGGGCTCCTTACTATTTATGCAGCCTTTCTACTGTTATTCCTTGGCTCCTCCTTACTGCTGTCTTTCTGCCACACCCCTGATCTTCTGGTAGGAAAGATCTACACCTAGCCTTCTCGGACTAGGGCGAAAAGAAAAATCTCGGAGGGCCCGTGTGAAAATTGCGCACGTTAAAGATCCCTTGGTGGTCTAAAATCGATAAGAGTAGGCTTCGGCCGCCACCCGGGCAAAATTCAAAATTTCCTACCAACTGAGAATATTAGGTGTGTCCCGCGCGCTCATATGACCTTATTATGCAGTTGCGAGCACCGTAAAAATACAACAACAAAACAAACCCCATTCCATCCACAAGATACGAAAAAGACACAAACATTACAGAGCAGGAAAAACGCAGCCTCTCAGACACGGAATAGTTCGTCTGTTTTTAAGAGTCCAGAGCTCACATCCATGCAACAGGATTGACCAGACATATACTTTCAGTGTTCTTATTTCTGCGTTCACTGTTATGTTTTTCTTTGAGAAAACATGCTTCATTTCCTTGAATGTTTCTTTTGATATTGCAATAATAATATTCGTGTTTTTATGACTGTGTCATTCTTTGGCTCTGAGGTAGATCTAAGTATGCAACCAAGGCATCTAAAGATTTTGACGGAGATCACTATGTATTCCGTTTTCCCATCATTTAAGTGTAGCCCCTTCTCCTACTCTTTTCTTTTCTCTCACACTCTTTTAGAATCTCCTTGAGCTCAGAATCAGCTGTTAAGACTGTATCCACACCGTACCGGTATGTTGCTCATATTACATTATGGCCGCCCTATCGCGACTCTTTCCCGATTGCTGACGTAACGCAGTATCATTTTGCAGAATCATAAATGTAAAAGATCCAGAGATTCGGCACATCTTTGTCGTATTTCTCTGTCGATTGGCCTGTATTCGGATCGCTAAGCTCGCTCTCGTCCCTGATAGCTGCCTGTTGTTCCTATTTAAAAGTTTCTCAGAACTCTTAGGTCTTTTCCATCTATGTTCAAATCTATTAGCATGTTGAGTAGTTCTTCACATCTCACTCTGTCATAAGTTTTAGTGTGGTCGACAAAGCAGAGGTAAAGGTCACCGTCGTTACAATTCGACGGTTCAGTTCTAGAAACCGTTATGCCGCATTTTTCTTAAAATCGACTATTTTTTTTGTTGCTTTCCCGTGGTCGCAGATCTTTCTCAGCCACATATATTATCTTTTTGATGTGAGGATCGTACTATAAATATATTATCATCATCCGGTGCCTTGCCGACTGGCGTGGGCGATCATGGACCTCCACTTCCATCTGTATTGCGTTTCAGCAATGGTGTCTGTTGTTCTTGCTGCTCAAAGCCATGTTGTCAACATGTCCAGTATCTTTTCCCTCTGTCTGCCTCTGCCTCTGTTCCTGTCAAACTTGCCTGTTGTTACAATATTCTCCAACGCCTCTTTTCGTATTGTGTGTCCAATGAAATTTGCCTGTTGCTTTCGTATATTCGTAATAGCTGCCGTCTGCAATTTGCTTCAACCAAGACTTCTTCATTTGTTTTTCTAGCTGTCCATGGGTTACGCAGGTTGTTCTGTCGCCTCAATTGTTTTTTTCAGCTGTCTATTGGTTGTCCATCTTTCGCACCCATCAAATAGGATTGGCTCAATGTAACTTTTCAGTTCTCTTTTTCTTGTTTCCAGTAACAGATTGATGTTTGTGAATGTCTTTTGCTTGGCAAAAGCGCTTTTAATTTCTGTGTGAAATCTCCCATCTACTGTGTGTGTATGTATCTATCTCTATGTAAACAGAACTTCGGTCTTATCATCATTCATTTTAAGTCTGTTTGACATCATCCATTTTTTTTACCTCCACAATACATTGTTCCATCCTGGTAACTAGACAATTGAAATTTGTTGGCAAAACAGACTTGTACAGCTGAGTGTCGTCTGCGTAAATGTGGTAGTATTGAAAATGGGTAAAACGTTGGTATCACAAATACTGACTTCGGGTGAACGAATTCAGGGCATTTAATTTTCTCGGATAATTCTTTCTTGGTATCATTTCATATTTTTTGTATTTTCCAAGCTGTGTAAATCCAATTTTTATGTGTACATGCCTGCAGCATCCGCAGTATATGTCTATACGTTTTGCATAGGAACAAACTTGTGACCATTTCATTGTGTAGATCTGATTCAGCAGCATTTTAGAATCGATGAAGCCCTCAAAAAAATATCACCGCTAGGGGATAATGTTCAGTTTAATGTGCAGTTTACACCTACAAAAGATAAGCTTATATAGTTAGAAATAACATTAATCTAAAGGACAAAAATCTGTTTAGTCTTTGCTCTCGTCTTTTTCTTGATCAGTTTAGTTTACAAGCTTGTTACCTTTATTATTGCTAGTGTGAATGGAGTCTGTGGTATTCGGGCTATCGCAGGAAGACAAGGGCGAACTTGTCTGCATTGCCCATTCTGCAGTTGCAATCCTTTCATAGATGAGGATGGCATGACATGACCAAGCATAACGTGAACGGAAAAAAAAATTAATTCAGGCGTCCCGCAAGCAGTGACGCCAGCATAGCCCAGAAATATGTAAGCCGCTTGGAGTATTTGTGGTGACAATGATATTATGTGATAAACCTGATGGAATGCAGATGTCATATAGACTACATTGGCTACTCTCCAACGTCTGTCAGATGACATGCATTAACATTTCAATTCTGCGAGTTCGACATCTCCTAATGACACCTAAAACTTTTCCATGTCTGTGTCAGGCTGCTCATACACTTGCTTGGCTAGTTCATTTTTTCCAACATTCTCCCAAGCTGCATTGTAGCCACCAATACGAGTTCTTGGGATGCATTGGGAACATTTAGGTTGTCCTTTACATTGAAAAATTTCTGCTGCTTCCTATGCTAATCAATCTGTCATGGACAAGAGAATGAGGATTATGCCTCTCAACAAAAGAATACACCCAACACCATCTATCGTAATATTTCCACAGGAAAGCTTGGTATACAGTTCAGGTTACAACCACAACAGTTAACCAACCTATTAAAGAGTTTGAAAGAAGCGTATTCATATGCCATACAAAAAATGGAATGTTCCCCCCCCCAATTGGAGCGATATCCATAAATAGAGTATGGTTTTCCTTTTTGATTTAGACAAGGATTTTGTATGTTAGCCGTGTCGCCAATAATAAAAGCAAAAAAGTATTTTTTTTTTTTTGCACTGAGGGCGTAACGTTTTGATGACAGCATGCAGAACAGACTTACTTGATGGCTCAAGGTAAGTTGCGGGATTATGTAATTGACTTTTCTTGAGAGGATGCTGACAGCCTGCTAGAGTCCCACCGTATGATGGAACTTGATGTTCGTCTGAAGGAGATCAGTTGTCATCATTGTCTACACGCGATAAGGCCTTTACTGCACTCCGGAGCCCGTGGAGTTGAGGAACTTCCGGATGGACTGCTGTTTCACTGCCACTTCCCTTTGGACATTTAGATCGATTAATCTTCAACTTCGCAGTGACTTCGTTTTTCATTATTACTAGTAGGGGACCTTGGTTGTTATAATTT
>NW_004797749.1:306553-324168 GCF_000002075.1 Aplysia californica
TTATGCAGTTGCGAGCACCGTAAAAATACAACAACAAAACAAACCCCATTCCATCCACAAGATACGAAAAAGACACAAACATTACAGAGCAGGAAAACCGCAGCCTCCCAGACGCGGAATAGTTCGTCTGTTTTTATTAAGAGTCCAGAGCTCACATCCATGCAGCAGGATTGACCAGACATATACTTTCAGTGTTCTTATTTCTGCGTTCACTGTTATGTTTTTCTTTGAGAAAACATGCTTCATTTCCTTGAATGTTTCTTTTGATATTGCAATAATAATATTCGTGTTTTTATGACTGTGTCATTCTTTGGCTCTGAGGTAGATCTAAGTATGCAACCAAGGCATCTAAAGATTTTGACGGAGATCACTATGTATTCCGTTTTCCCTTCATTTAAGTGTAGCCCCTTCTCCTACTCTTTTCTTTTCTCTCACACTCTTTTAGAATCTCCTTGAGCTCAGAATCAGCTGTTAAGACTGTATCCACATCGTACCGGTATGTTGCTCATATTACATTATGGCCGCCCTATCGCGACTCTTTCCCGATTGCTGACGTTACGCAGTATCATTTTGCAGAATCATAAATGTAAAAGATCCAGAGATTCGGCACATCTTTGTCGTATTTCTCTGTCGATTGGCCTGTATTCGGATCGCTAAGCTCGCTCTCGTCCCTGATAGCTGCCTGTTGTTCCTATTTAAAAGTTTCTCAGAACTCTTAGGTCTTTTCCATCTATGTTCAAATCTATTAGCATGTTGAGTAGTTCTTCACATCTCACTCTGTCATAAGTTTTAGTGTGGTCGACAAAGCAGAGGTAAAGGTCACCGTCGTTACAATTCGACGGTTCAGTTCTAGAAACCCTTATGCCGCATTTTTCTTAAATTGGACTTTTTTTTTGTTGCTTTCCCGTGGTCGCAGATCTTTCTCAGCCACATATATTATCTTTTTGATGTGAGGATCGTACTATAAATATATTATCATCATCCGGTGCCTTGCCGACTGGCGTGGGCGATCATGGACCTCCACTTCCATCTGTATTGCGTTTCAGCAATGGTGTCTGTTGTTCTTGCTGCTCCAAGCCATGTTGTCAACATGTCCAGTATCTTTTCCCTCTGTCTGCCTCTGCCTCTGTTCCTGTCAAACTTGCCTGTTGTTACAATATTCTCCAACGCTTCTTTTCGTATTGTGTGTCCAATGAAATTTGCCTGTTGCTTTCGTATATTCGTAATAGCTGCCGTCTGCAATTTGCTTCAACCAAGACTTCTTCATTTGTTTTTCTAGCTGTCCATGGGTTACGCAGGTTGTTCTGTCGCCTCAATTGTTTTTTTCAGCTGTCTATTGGTTGTCCATCTTTCGCACTCATCAAATAGGATTGGCTCAATGTAACTTTTCAGTTCTCTTTTTCTTGTTTCCAGTAACAGATTGATGTTTGTGAATGTCTTTTGCTTGGCAAAAGCGCTTTTAATTTCTGTGTGAAATCTCCCATCTACTGTGTGTGTATGTATCTATCTCTATGTAAACAGAACTTCGGTCTTATCATCATTCATTTTAAGTCTGTTTGACATCATCCATTTTTTTTACCTCCACAATACATTGTTCCATCCTGGTAACTAGACAATTGAAATTTGTTGGCAAAACTGTTGGACTGCTGTTTCACTATCACTTCCCTTTGGACATTTAGATCGATTAATCTTCAACTTCGCAGTGACTTCGTTTTTCATTATTACTAGTAGGGGACCTTGGTTGTTATAATTTCTTTCACTGGCTTAATTTCTTAAAACTGTAAATATATTTCGTCTTACGAGCCCGAGTCACATCACCACATAATGCATCGGCCTTGAATCATCCTTACCAACGATGACAATAGCAGATTTTTTTATCGGCAACTTCTTGTGGAGACGTAAAGGATGTTTTTATATCCTGCAAATCCACACAGTCCAGGTGCTGACACATTATGTATCAGCATCACGTTTGAGAAGAGTATAGGTCAAATTTCTGCTCCTTTTGACACCGTGCATGCGTATGCCCATGTTAAAGACTGTGCTTGCCTTTTCTCCACGTGCATAGTAAATCAGCATTAAAGCTAAACCATAATTTGTTGGACGTTACAGATTTTTTTCCTTCAGATTCTTGACCGATATGCTGATTTCATATCATCAACTGCATACCCACATTCATCCGCAATGTCCTTGTAATTTTCAAGAAGGGACTTCAGGGAACGCATATTTTTGTCCTTTAAAAATTAGTTGTGCCATCAACATGTAAAAAAAAAATCTCTGAAAGATTTATTTTCTGAAGATGTATTGCCGAACCAGACTCTCCTCCGCCTTGGGATACGTGCTTGTCCCAACATGCATGGTGGTAGCTGATGTTTAGCTAAAGAACCAGACAGGGGGGGGGAGTAGAAAAGGAAACTTTTGACTGTCCATCCTTCATGTCTGGATCTTCACGCTAGAAACGTCTTGCCGTCGTCTCTTGCGATTGAAAAATTCAAGGTGTGTGAGGGATTTAAAAAAAAGTATTATATCATAAGTTAAGTAGGGAATTTTTTACCATCAGCAGACAAAATGGGACAAATATTCCTCTTCACCGTAAGCGATACGGCAACCACAATTATTAGAACCAACCACAACAGTCACCATCTATGAATGAGGGCAATAAGTACTATATATATTATATATACACCCTACAGGAATGCAGCAATAAATTTTGAGAGATGCAAAAAATTAGAAGGTCTAGATCTATACTCTCAAAACTCTCTCTCATTTTTACGAAAGCGGAATAGAGAATCAATCTATACATCATCATCCAGTGCCAGATCTGCGACAGACATCGGCGATCATGGTTTTCCATTCATTCCTTTGCTCGGATGCTTTTAAAAAAGCTACGTTTCCCTGATCTTTCCCTGTTACCCATTTGTTTAGGTTCCCTAAGTATGTTGTTCTGGGCCTACCCCTGCCTCGCTTGCCCTCAATTTTGCCATTGAGAGCTAGATGTTCAAGACCCTTATGTCTATTCAGGTGTCCCAAAAACTGCATCGGTCGTTTCCTGATTGTTTTTAACATTGAGCGTCCCACGTGGGCTTCATCAAGCACTACCTCATTTGATTTCTTTTCCTTCCACGATACTCTTAGTCTTAGCAGTCTCCTAAGAAACCACATTTCTATTGCTTCTATTTTATTTTCAGTCTTTAGTGATTGTCCAGCATTCACAGCGGGTTGACCAAACAGCATTTCAGGACGTTTATTTTGGTGTTCATTGACATGTTTCTATTTTTCAGGATTTGGCTCATTTTTATTGAAACTAGCCTTAACAATTGTAGTTGATCTTACATCTATACATCTATTATATATTTGGCAACTTGGAAACACATGTGTCACTTTTCCCATAAAACTACGAAAGCTACAGAGTTGGAAGTTGGCAACTACCTGCAAAAAGATAGATATAGGTCTCCATGACGAGCCTGATTTTTTATTGATTCATTTTCTGAATTTAAACAAATATATTTAACCAAAAGTTCCCGTCCTTCTTTGGCTTTTGTAGTTATTCCACTGAGAAACGAAACAAATCTGCGTAGCTATCCTCCACAGAAGAAGTGCGGGGAGTGATATTTCGGGAGGCGCATTTCGTTTTGAGAGTATAGATCTAGACCTTCTAATTTTTTGCATCTCTCAATATTTATTGCTCCATTCCAGTAGATGATCTTGATTGAACTAGCCTCAGTTGTTCTTTTTCGCTTTTTTACAAGAATAAGCCTGACAGACAGGCTCGTATTTATTTTAAACTTTCACGTCACCTCTCTCTGGGAGTCAGACGAGACAGTTGATGAAATATAGAACATAGAGGTTATTGACAGGATACAAATAAATTGTTACTTTACCAAATGACAAGCATAAAAACCCCTGTAATAAATGTTATGATTATTCGCTTTATTCAAGGATCATTGCCAGGTCCAGCTTTTTCCACGGCTGACCGTTCGAGCTCAACAAATCTGCAGTAGGAGTGAAACTTTGACGTCATCAACGTTATGGCCAAAATAGCTGTGGTCCTAAATCCAAGAATTCCTTCAGGTGAGCCTTCTGTTTATTTGCCTGCTGGTGCTGCTCCTGGAAGAGAATATTAAAATGTGAAGGGTTTGGTTATCTTAAGAGATCTATATGTTTTATTTCATAGACTTGTAATCCTGGACGACGCACTGTCATGGCCTCCGCTCTTCGCTCTCTACAACGCACCAAAAAAGGACAGACAAGTTTTTAAAATGTAAATTGTGTAAGAAAAGATTCGCATTATTCAGTACCACTGTCCCTCTAACCACTGGCATCATTGGTTTGAAACAAGAATAAGACAGAATGGTTGGTCATAGGCGTTCGAATGTGGTCTGTTCCTACTGCTTCTCGATAATGTTGCTATTAATACTATTATCCCATTCTGTTGCTGACAGAATGCAGGTGCAATGCTAAACTCAATTATACCTCCCTCTCCTTTCACCAAAGAGGTAGGTCTAATGAAATAGTAATAATAGTACATGAAATAAAAGAGTTTTTTAAATAAATGAGCAGACATAACTATCCTTAGGTCACACATAAAGCTAAAAGTGATACTTGAAAAAAACCCCACAACAACAACCACAGCATAGGAGCAATACAATTTCGTACGAGTAAACACATTTAAAAGAGTAGATAATGAAGTAAAATCAGAATAGAAATAGGTAAAAAAAAATTAACATGCGGAGACAATGAATACGTGCATATGAATACCATTAATAAATACTCACGAAAATACGCGAATTAGCACGATCTAAACAATAACAAAAAATAGTTCCTCCGTGTTCTATATGCAGCAATTGCATGTAAATAATCAAGCGTTTACCTCCTTTTATAAAAAAGAACAATGTGCTATATCAAATATAATTATTATTAAAATTATTATCATTAACCATTTACCTGCATTCCCAAGAAGCGCAAGGATAGATCGCAAAAGCTGAGCCTGCTGAGCGGTCAAGTTGATGGTGACTGGACCTTGGGCTGGCTGGTTGACGGTTGTTGGTTGACCAATGGGAAGGCCAACAGCAGGGTTGTTAGTGCCTGGGTTGTTGGTGCCCGGATTGCGGCCGGGGTAGGGATATCTGTTGTATGGTGGCCGCCTGTAGCTTCCTGAGGAGATTTTACGACGTCGTCATGAGATGATGATGATGATGATCATCATCATTGTAAACCCAGAATATATTTTAAAAAAATAATTGTTACATGCATGACAGGAATACAAAAACGAAAAACAAAGAGTTGATGGAGACTTGAGCATTTGAAGTTATATAACATTTTACATGTAAAATATCTTCAACGTTTAGCTGTTATGGAACACGATTTTAAAAAAAGACACATCGTCGCCTCAAAGTGTGCTTAGGTAAACGGTTGTTAAAATAATATATACTTGTTCCGAAGATCTGGTCTGTACAGGGTTAATAAAATTTGTGGCTTGTTAACACAAGCTGTTGTGAGCGCCATTCTCCCGTTATATCTGGAAGATATTCATACGACGAATTTTTTATTATAAGACTAGCCTACCTAAAGAGGCTTGATTTAGACTTCTTTGACCACCAAACGACCTATGGGACCATTACTCTCAAAATTTCAGTTCTACTTCGCTATTGACATTTTTTTTCAGCAAGATAAAAGAAACGATTATGGTTGGTGCCACAGGCAAATATATTGATATATACGATGTGGGTGAAATAGTTCAATCTTTATACAGAAAAGCATGGTTTAACACACCTTTCAACAAAGCAACGCCATGACATAAGAATGGTTGGCTTTCTCTCATTAAACGTCCGTTATATGCCACTGGAGCGAATCATGTGATCACGGGTTACGATAACTGACACGGGAGCTCCAATTTTAAAGTATCACGTCGGAGTCTCGATCCCAGTCCTGTGTGATACAAACTCAGAAAACAGATCACCACATGACGTATGCATGTCAACATTGCATCTAGTAGAGCAAGTTGTTTGACAGATATGCGCTAACACCTTTTTACACATAGCATTTAATTTATCGTCATCATTACATTCGCTTCTTTCACTTTTACCCTGGTATTGGGTATAAGCCGCTCTCTACCTGTCTTTGTTCTGGGCGATCTTCTCCACTTCCTACCAATGCTGTCCCATAATTATGTCTGAGATCTGGCTCTAGATCTCGCTCACGGGTGGTTGGAGTGTTCCACTGGTAGGTCCTACTTCTTAATTCCAATCTTTTGTTTCTGTCTGTTTACCTTTTCCCTGCCCTGAATAACCGTCACTGTGTCGATGGGCCTATCTTTACTCAAATAATCAAACAGCCAGAAGCAAAGTAAGATCTCGCTTCCAGGTGGATCTCGGCCTTCCTCTCTTTCCCTACCCACCCCCCCCCCCACCCCAAACCCCCCCCTAAAAAAGCACCCAAAAACAACAACAACAACAACAAACAAACAGAAAACAACAACAAAGACACCTCAACCCCAACCCTCCCCCCAAAACGAACGAACAAACAAACAAACAAACAAACGACAACAACAACAAAAAATAATGTTTACCATGGTGGCTGTAATGCCTTTTTAGCCTGTTGTCCTCTGCTGTGCAGACAGACACTAGCATAACAGCTCCCGCGAGGAGTGCACAGATCAGTTTGGCGTTCTAAAACAGATAAAGAAACATTGATAAAATTGTTATAACATTCCACTGACTCGTTGTTCTCATCATTAGAGTTAAGAAGCTTTTCTACGTGACCAGTTCAGCAAAGACAATAAATGGTAAACGGTTACAAGGCAAGCCTCATCAAAGCGGGTTAGGCCGAACTTTTTATTATGGAGTCAATGAGCAAAACTAGCTAACGCTCATAACACTATAAATCAGACCCCAGCAGGCAAAGGGAAAAAAACGAGAAAGAAACCCTCCCGCCCCCCCCCCAAAAAAAAATTAATTAATTAATTAAAATTTAAAATTAAAAAAAAAAATAAATTATTATACAACCAACTTCATCGATCCATGCAGGGTGATCGAAAAAAGTGGCTTGTACGAATGACACCACGACACAATTTCAAACTTTAGAAGCCCACAGAAAGAACAAGCGTGGAAGATAATGAAAAATAACAAAAAGTCTTCAGATCTCAGACACCATGATATCGACCAATGTTAGATCGTGATTTCAACTTATTTTTAATCATGGTATCAATAAAGAAGCTGTTGGGTATATTCCATGAGATAGCAATGTTTCAAATGTCATTTTAGAAAGGGGTATTTTGTTTCAAAGGTCATTTTAGATTGGGTATACTTTTTAATGTGTATTGGCGGTAAAAGTAAGACAAATGATGAAGTAACACTAGTGGTGTACATTTCTCAATGCAACACTTCGTAATCATAATGCATGCTCGCTGCTTAGCGCAACAGATTAAGGCCCTGGTCTGATTACGAGAACTGTAGGCTTGAAGTAGAATGGGGTGCTGAATGTTCTGGTTCTTTTTGTTCTTCTTGGAATAAATTTTCGGTAACCCTTATGTCAATACCGGGATCAAACGCCCTGCCCTCATAGGTATCCACTATGTATGTTCTGAATTTGATTTAACACGAAGTAACACAACATATATCTTATGAATAAGCGACTAATAAACGAAAGAAAGGGAAAAGACAATGCAGTGCATATAAGTTATAAGTAGTAGGCCTTCCTATGTTATTCCTCGTAACACAATCGAGTCAAAATAAAACGAAAAAGAACCAATAATTCATGCCATCATACACAGAAAAGCATAGCTGATTTTGTCTGTTTTCTTTCTTTCATTTTTTGGGTTCAAATCCTAGATTTTCAAAACAAGTAAACGGACCAAAAATAAAATTGTGGGAATAAGAATTGGGTAATTACAAACTTCCTGAAATCTGTTACAGAGACCAAAAAGAGGACCATTAAACATAGCCAACTGAGGACAGAGGAAGGAAGTGAAAAGATGAATACAATAGTATATGAGAAGATAAAATTATTGTGCAAAATCTGTAAAAGTACAAGCAATATCACAACACACTCCAGACTTACCATTTTGCCTTGCAGGTTGTGTCGTAGCTGTAAGATGGCACTATCTCTATGTTGGGAGGTCTTATATATAAAACAGTAGCGTTGACGTTGCAGAAAGTAAACACGACAGCGTTACATTTTAGCCCATAAAGAAATCCTAACAATGGCTTATAGGGGGCAAAAACGAATACACAGCACGCATAGTGAGAAGTACAATACTATTCGTGCATGCTGGAAACAAAAGTCCCCGTGTGTGTGTGTTGTTTGCTTAAAAGAGGTCCCCTATCTTATACAGAGACAACCGTCAACACAAAGAACAATATTTCTCAGCAAAAAGTTGAGCAGAAATTGTCCTTGTGACGTCATACGAAATGGATCTATATTTTTTTTTCGATAAAGAATACACAAAGTGCTGAACTGCACATTTTATACGCATCCTGTGACCTAAGACCCGAGTTTAACGGGAATGGTAATGATGATAACAATAAAAATAATAATAATAATAATAATAATAATGATGATAATAATAATGATGATAATAATAATGATAACAATAATAATGATAACAATGATAACAATGATAATAATAATAATAATAATAATAATAATAATAATAATAATAATAATAATAATAATAATAATAATAATAATAATAATAATAATAATAATAATTGACAGCTTTTGTATACGCAAACGTCCCGCTCAACAGCAAGTTTACAGTCCATATCATTACCCTAGCAGACATGATAGCTTTCTGAAAAAAATTCAACTTCCTTGGAAACATATCGTACTCCTTACAACTTCTATATCCCTATACAGTCATCGTGAAGGGGACGGGATAGCGACAAGTGAGTGCAGGCTAAATTCTTTTCTTTTTTCTTTTTTTGTTTCGGTACGTGTTTTACGGCGCTCGCTACTGAATAAGGTCATATGAGCCCGCAGGACACACTAAACATTTTCAATTGGAAGTAAATTTTGAATTTTGCCCTGATGGCGGCTGAAGCCTTCTCTTATCGATTTTGGACCACCAAGGGATCTTTAACGCACGCAACTTGCACACGGGACCTTCGACATTTTTCGCCCTTATTCGAGAAGGCTAGGTGTTAGATCTTACCTACCATAAGATCATTGGTGTGGCTAAAAGACAGCAATAAAAAGGAGCCAAGGAGTAACAGTAGAAAGGCTGCAGAGAGAGTCAGGATCCCAGAGGAGGGTCAAAGGAGATGAGGAGGCAGTGGCGGTGGGTGGAATAAACGCTGGGTGGGGCTTAGATTGCTTCCAGGGGATGTTTAGGGCTGAACTAGACTGGAAAGTCTTTTCTCAACTGCCGTTTCCATTTTTTTCCCTGAAGCGTCTCTCTTCGAATTTGGCAACTCCCGATCTTACTAAAGAGCGCCAAACTGTGCGATTGAGAGCGGCTTTTTCCCTAGTGGTATGAAGAATGTCACATCTCTTCAGGGATGCTTTCAGAGCATCTTTGAAGCGGTTTTTTTTTGTACGCCAAGAGAACGTTTGCCTAGAGTCAGCTCACCATAGCTCTCTTTGGGAGGCGCGAGTTGTCCATGCGGTGAACGTGGCCGGCCCACCGAAGCTGAGAGCTCAGTAGGATAGCGTAGATTAATGCTCTCCATCTTGGCCCGCTGCAGTACCTCAGTGTCTAGGACTTTGTCTTGCTACTTGGTACGAAGCAGGGTCCTGGGGCATCTCATGTGGAAAGCAATGAGCTGCTTGGCATGCCGGATGTAGACTGTCCACGTTTCGCAGGTGTAAAGCAGGTAAAGTAGAACTACATCTTTATATACTTTGAGCTTGGCATTAAGGCTCAATCCTCTTCACTCCAAAACCTTGTCTTTCAGTCTGCAGAAGGCTGAACTAGCTCTGGCAGTTCTGTTGGCCACTTCCTCATCGATGTTGACCGATTGAGAGAGGGTGCTGTCAAGGTAAACAAACTTATCTGCCCCTGCCTGTCTCTGGCTGTAGATGGTAAATTGGTGATTTGTGTAAGGAGCCGATGGAGCTGGCTACAGTACTTCGGTCTTCTTTGTGGAGGCTTTGGAAAAACGGCCCACGCTTCCCTGCATGTCGGACTGTGTACTGGCATTAATCAGGCAGTCGTCTGCAAAGAGGAAATTGCGTGCTATGCCTTCATAGACTTTGGTCTTCGCCTGCAGCCTCCGAAGTTTAAAGAGTTGCCCATCAGTGCGGTAATTAGTCTTAAATGCCCGTAGATGTGCCAGTGTACTTTTCTTTGTTCAAACTAAAGTAGACTTTATGTCTCTTCATTATTGTCCTTCTTTCTGTCATTATCGAGCAACGTGTCAATAGTTGTGATACAGACTAGATACTTTCTAGACACAGCGTTAAATTCTAAATAAAAGAATACTGCGTCGTACGCGAAATACTTACTTTTACCTATACGTTTTCCTTCCTCTGGTATCCTTAGGATGTCGAGGGGAGGTGCATGTTTCGGTCCTGTGCTAGGTGTATAGCGTCTGTGATAAATATGTTATGTTGTTCCTTTTTAACCCCATCCAGCCAGCTCTTTCTAGGTCTTCCTCTTGATTTGAATCTGGGTTCTCAGGTGTTGTAAGCTCTAGCCGCTAGTTGTTTCTGGGGCATTCTGGTTAAATGTCCAAACTATGTGATTCTTTGACGCTCTATGAATATTATTACTGGTGGTATTCCGTCTCTTCTGGTAACCTTAATAGTTTTGCAGACTTGTGCCTTGTTCAGAGACTATGTTTGGCACTGGTATGTTAATGTTGGTATGAAGATGCTATTGATGAGCTGGGATTTCACTTCGGTCGGGATGTTCTTATGACTGATCAGGGGTGCTAGCTGGTGGGTCATTGAATTTGCCTTCATAGTTTTTGTTTCTATGTCTTTGCCCAATTGCCCATCTTGTGTAAAGATGGTTCCCAAATATTCAAATTCTTCTACTTGTTGGAGTCGTGTTCTGTCAATAGAGATGCTGAGTTACCCTGGGTTTCTACTGACCTTTATAACTTCTGTTTAAGAAATGGAGATTTTCATGTTTAGGTGCTTACATTCCTCATTTAGTTTTTTGGTGTGTTTTTGTAATTCCTCTTCAACTGTATTAAATATACTCTGGTCATCAGCATATAGAACGTCGTTCAGTTCAGTGATGTTGTCATTTGCTGCTTTCGTGATCTTATCCATGTAAGTGATGAAGAGAAGCGGAGTAGACCACACCCTTGTCTCACACCAGACCTGATGGGGAACCAGTCGGATAATCCTTCTGTTGATCTTACGGCACACTAGCTATTTTTATAAAGTGTCATGGTGTTCTCCAGCAATTGTTCTGTTAAACTATTATTCCTGTAAAACCTCCCAAAGTTGACTTCTACCTGCACAGTAGAACACCTTTTCCTGGTCGACGAAGACAATATTGAGGTCTTTGTCATGTGCAATGGCAGTCTCACAAACTGTCTTAATGCAAAATTAGCGTCCGTACAGCCCTTGCATTTTCTAAAGCAAAACTGGGATCACTGAGTTGGGTCTCTACAATTGGTCTCATTCTCATTTCCAGTATCTTGGCAAACAGTTATCCTCATGCTGAGAAGGGTCATTCCTCTCTAGATTCCACAGTCTCTTTTGTTACCTTTCTTTTTCCAAATAGGTACAATGACAGCTCGTTGCCAGTCAATGGGTGTTGTTTTTGTTGCCCTGGCTAGATTAAATATCCTTCATAGCCAAAGCTCACCGATAAGTCCTCATAGCTTTATCTCTTCTGCTGTGATGTTATCAACGCCTGGCGCTTTGTTTGTGGGGGTTTTCTTTATAACATGTTAGATTTCTCACCGCATGATTGATGGTTCTGGGGTGGTTTCTATTGGTAAGGAGCTGTTTTGGAAGAAAAAAAATAGTGTTTCCATCTTTCCTTAATCTTTGGCTTACTAAAAATAGGGTTGCCGTTCTTATCATTGACTATTTCAGTTGGGTTGAATGGTTCTTCCCGCACACTCATGCTTTTAACGCTCTTGTAAAACTCTGTGGGGTCTTCTTTACATTTCGTTGCCAGGTGTTCTCCATATTAGTAAACTGCCCAGGATCTGTGTTTAGCTTCTTTTACTACCCTTGTTGTTTGGTGGCGTTCCTTTCTGTATAGGATGTAATCTTCCTCTGTCTTTGATTTCTGCCACTTTTTTAATACCATTTTCTTCAGTTGGATGGCTTCCTTAACGTGGTCATTCCGCCATATGTTTTTGTTTTCATTTTCTGCCCTCCTGTTTTTCTGGTGCCGCACTCTTCTTTTAATGCTTAGTTCACATATGCTTTGAAGTGGCTCCATTCCTCTTCAATGTCTCACGGTTGTTTGGGCAATTCGTGAAATACATTTTTCATATGTTCATGTATCTTATCTTTGGTATCGTCATTTATATTTCTGAGATTCACGACTTCTCGTCGTTTCCTTGTTTCTTGCCTTTTCCTGCTTGGTGTGTCGACAGTCATGATGACTGGTCTGTGGTCAGCTTCTATGAAGTAATTGGATATCACTCAAGCGGAATACAAACATTGAAAAATGAATTCCTGAACAACACCGCATTAAACAATGGGTGGGCTTTCATTGGATTTTTGTTATGCTTAAAACAAACCAAAAACCACCTCCCCCTTTTGTTTTCCACAGAGAAGCACCAACGTAAATAAAAAAGTAAGACGGCCGTTGTCCAGTGCAAAAACAGCAACTTCTTTAGCATTTTTAAGAGGAATAACTATATCACTGAAAATGATGAAGTGTATGCGACAAGGGTCTGCGTTTACTGTCAGCTGTAATCGCATTGTGGAGCTTTCTACTTTCCCACAATACTTACCGACGTAGATAAAACGACGAAAGTCAGCTTAACCCTGCGTGTGTCTTAATGCAAAACTACATTCATTGTGGAGAACAGAAAGTACAATTTCACCCTGGACTAATCTTACATAAGACCGAACTGTGAACAGCAAACAGAGGTTCCCCTATGAGATTCAGAGGCAGAATTAGCATCTCACGAGTTTGTTTTATTTGAAAGGGTGGGCTGAGAACAAAGATATGCACCTCATAGGTGCTTCAAGCTCACATGACATCTCTATGTAGTATGTCTGTTTCTTCGCAGCTTTTTGTTTGAAGTCAGCGTACAAAGCGCGCACTGATCACAAACTGGACAAAGGCACATTAATTTAACATGCAACAGTCTCTCCACAAAAGCAAACAGTAGAAACGTATGAAACTTGTCTTATTGGAGGCTTTCAACATTTTCCTGTCTGCATCATTCCTTTTAAAGTTGAAAACAAGGTTTCCAACGTCAAATATCTTCTGAATGCGGTGCGTGCTCAGAGACATAGGAACGGGAGAAACAAGGTCGTATGTTTTGGGCTAATTGCATGTCAGATTGTGTTTTTTTTTCTCTAAGAGCCGAAACGTCAGACATTTTTAAAAAGTCAAGATGATGAGATTTTATTGTGGTTAACACCCTAATCTTACAGAAAAAAGCAAATTCACTTTAAATGTAAATAAGAGATAAGCTTCGCTTCGTTCTTGTTCTTATGTCCCTCCTCCTCCTTCTGTTCTTTTTCATTCTTCTTGTTCTTCTTTTTCTCCTCCTCCTCCTCCTCCTTTTATGTTGATCCGTTGAAACGATCATATTGAAACATTTAAAGTTCTTGAATAAATACTGTTTGTTTCTGTCTCAGGACACGACATTTTTTCGTCACGACTTCATCAAAAGCCTCTATACTCTCCATGCATCATACACTAAAGGTATTATCGCTCTAATGATGGGGTCCCGGTGAGTAAAAGCAAAAAAAACAAAAAAAACAACAAAAAAAACAAAACACAACAACAAAGAAACAAAATAAAAACAAACAAAGCAAATACCCCCCTCCCCGAACAATTCCCCCAAGCAGTTCATCAATCTGGACTGTCATGAGGAATCGAAATTTGATTATGAATACGATAAAAATTAATCAAGATCTTTGTTTATTAGCTGCACTTTGGTGTCTGTCAGTGAACCATCTACGGCAGTCGCAACTGAACAAAACGAGCCGTCGCTCAAAGTGCAACTTTCACATCAAGTGCGGAGAGTTAGATATCGCACTGTAGGGTTTTACATCGAGTTAAAATAGTCGACTACTTAACTGTCCTGATCCAAAGATAGTAAATAACAAAATGGGCCACTCAGCCAAAAAACTGTCCGCAGGAAGTATGCTCTTTGCTTCAGATGGCGCTGCAGTCTGTTTTGAAGCTCTCTTTCGTTTTTCCAGAAGAAGAATAGGAATAGCACCTCCTTGCGTGCGCAGATCGGCTGCTGTTGATCAGCAGTTCGGGTTCGTTCAGTGCGGAGTTTTAGTTTTTTATTTTATTTTAATGACCTCTCGCCTTTCATTCTAAAGTCAAATTAAACGAAGAAATCAATCACCCTTTCCTCCGGAAGAGGTTTTTTGTCAGCGTAACTAATGAAAAAAGCGTTCTTCCGAAATTCATTCAAAAACTTGCTAGTTTCACTTTAATTTTTTAAACTCAAGTAGGATAACTCTGTTTGCAAAAGGTGCGCTTTTGCGAAGAGGGCGCCACCGAATTTTGAGGACATTTTTTTAAATTGGCTAAACAAAGAGAGAAGTGGCCCCTCTTGTTATGTAGACTCTTTGATATGGACCTGGCAATAACACGGTTCAATTTGCACAGACTCGAATATAGCAGTGATCTTGCAGCGCATGAACTTTCGTTCGATCCGTCAAATAATTAAAATTTGTCTCAACCAAGATATTTCGCCTGTTTGTATGATCGCTTGCCTAGACACAAACTTTCAACCCCATAGTGTTGGGGGTCACTGATCCTTTCCGTCCCAGTGGCAGCAAAACAGCCAACTGGAAAAGGATCTGTGGTAATCGAACATAATAAATAGTACACTGAAGATGCAATGGTACTGGTAGTTTCCATTGATAACGGTTATAACAGGACTCACTTATAACCGGGAAAAACTGCCGGTCCCGTCTGTCCTGTTATATCCGAGTTTGACTCTACTACTACTACTACTACTACTACTACTACTACTACTACTACTACTACTACTATTACTACTACTACTTACCTACTACTACTACTACTACTACTACTACTACTACTACTACTACTGCTACTGCTACTGCTACTGCTACTGCTACTGCTACTGCTACTGCTACTACTACTACTACTACTACTACTACTACTACTACTACTCGTCCATCAATATCTGACGATGATCAATACAATATCCACACTGGAGAATATTACTCCAGCGACATAGAAGAATTTGAAGAATCAAAGGTTACGATGAATTGTGGCTTCTGCTGTGATCGATGAGACCAATTCTGGCAGAAACAAAGTTTGCCACATTTTGAACATTTAAAGGCTCCACTTCCACTTGCAAATCTGCACAGCTTGTGGGCTTCTCTCTTGGTTTCAGCATGTCTTATTTGAGAAGCCTTATATGATTTGCTGCTCTCTGTGACTGCTGCTCTCCAGCTGGGTCTGCCGGGAGCTAGGCTCTCTTATGTCGAAGGATTTATGTTGAAGTCCTTCAGAGACATTTTGAGTGTGTCCTTACTTGTAGCGCTTTTTTGGTGCGCCAACCTTACGCCTCCTTGACTACAGTTCAGAACAGAACACTGCCTTTGGGATTCTGAAATCAGACATTCTTACGACATGGCCAGCCCGGTGAAGGGGAGTCCTTTTGAGGTAAGTAAAGAGACTACCGGCATTTGCCCTTTTGAGAACTTCGGTATCTGGTACGTAATACATAAAAATAGAAATCAGAGTAAAAGTCCGTGGGTACACATTCTCCTAAATGAAGTTATAACCACACGATACATTTTCTTATTTTAATTAAAAAATTTACAGGGGTCATAAATGATACATTTGAAAAAACTGTTTTGGGCCATTTATTTAAAACATAATAATATGCATGTCCAGCAGAAACATAGAGACGTCCTCAGCGTTTTGATTCTTCGACATTTCAGGTGGTTTGAACTTGCCGTATTTTCTACCGTCTGGTATGTTGACGTTACTCTCGCCTCAGACAAAACGACCTCCACGGTGACCTATATCTTAACTGTTGATGACCATACCATACCCCCCCCCCGCCCCCTTCCCTTCTATTTGAAAAGGGTACCATTGCGTAAGGCAGGGCCGTTACTTACGTCACATGATCGGGTTTTGCAAGACAAATGTTATGGTATTTACCGTATGCAAATAATATGATATATAAATGTAACAGTGCGCAGCACAGTGACGACCGACAGTGGCGTGGTTGTGAACTGTTCTGTATTTGTGTAAAGTATTTATGTATGTACGTATTTATATTTATGTATGTATTTGTGTGTTTACCACTGTAAACCAAAGTGCCCTTCTGGGACAAATAAAAGTGTCATTTATTAATTATTTTTTTAATTGTAGAAGTTGTACACCCCATCCCCCCTCCTCCCCCTCCCCCAATCGATTCTGGTCAGATCATTCGGGAGGCGAGCTGCTTCGACCGTGCCTGTCAGTAGTGTCAGGGCCACCACGGGCAGAGAGGGATACAACGTTCCTGCAGAAAGACGGAGATGTCCGAAAGCTTCTCCCCACACGAAAATCCACCTCTCGTCTTCTGCGAGCGACGGCAAAAAGCCTGCCCACTACACCACAGACACCCGTCAAATATAATATTAGTATGATGAAACTTCCAGTTTTAGTATAATAAATTAATACGTTACAACAAGTAGAGAGGACATTGACTTGCAGTATAAAATACAATCAAATAAATCATTGGAACTTAGTCAATCATATTATTATTAGTCCGTATAAAATTATTAGAATATAGTCCAAATAATATAATAATAAAAGATTGCATTTATTTATATATATTGCTCTATCCCATACTACTCGTAGTATAAGCCCCGGGCGCTTTCCATCAATCACATGATCACTGAACGATTCACACAAGATAAAATATATAAGTAATTAGAACTTAGTTCATATAAATCTTTAGAATTAGTCCATATAAGTCACTAGAATTTAGTTCATAGAAATAATAAGAAATTTTTCCTTATCAGTAATTACAATTTAGACAGTATATAAAGGTTAGTCCAAACAAATCATCAGATTTTCGACCATAAATTGTCATTAGAATTTCATAAGGCCGGCGAGGCATGTGAGACACGTCGGCCATTACGTGATGTCCTAAACTACTCCTTCAATAAAAAAAAATATTGGACGAATAAGAAAGGCGTGGCTATTTGCGTTTTGGGGACCAAGAGTTTCTGGCTCGATGTCTGCAGCTCAATGTTCACAGGTAGCGTCAGGGTGACCGTGTCCCTCAGAATTAGGTCACACCAAAGTGGTCGAGTTGCCCCGTGTGGTCAGTGTTGATTTAGCCTAACTCCTTTCTTTTGTTCAGTGGACATATCGGTTACGACCGGTCCAGCAACTTTTAATATTAATCATGTCGTAGGCCTATCAGTTTCACATTTTCTGTTTTGGTTTCTAAAAATGGACATAATTTTGTTAGAGGGTGTGTCTGCAGCGAGAGAAGCGAAGAGAGAGAGAGAGAGAGAGAGAGAGAGAG
>NW_004797749.1:326328-341883 GCF_000002075.1 Aplysia californica
GGGATGTCCCTCCTACAGGCCACACGACTTGCTGCAGACAGACACCTGTGTCTCCCCGCGACACCCCAGGGTACAAGCGGAAGAAAAAAAAGTAAAAGTAAAGTAAAGAAAGGCATTTCATCTTGCGCTTGACATCGTTGGTGACACATTACGCGTGCGTGTTGCTAGGTTTCTGGCTAGTGGCTAGATCGAGGTCTGCAGCACACAGCAGCCCTCTCTCGCTTCACACGCTGCGTGTGCTTGCAGTGGCATGGCTTGCCTGGGCTTGTTCCATCACGGCGTTACTCTCTCTCTCTCTCTCTCTCTCTCTCTCTTTTTTTTACATTGTTAATGAGTCTTTGTCCCTGCTATAACCGGCTGGGCTCCGATGAAGCTCGGTTATGGCCGATAACTTTTAATAGAAACAAAGAGTAGGAAAAAACTGGGATTTAAAAAATCCCTGTTATGACCGGATCCCTGTTATTACCGGGCCAGTTATATGTGGTTTCCACTGTAGTTGTTCCCCCTGATGACGAAAATCTCAAACAGCATCAGTGTGCCCGTGTTTGAGCTGTGTTCCGACCGTCATTTCTGCATTTTTAAATATTATTTTTTCCTGAACACTTCTCGTGTGGAACCATACCCTCTCGCATCTAGGCTTAGTTCTACATAAAGTAAAGGCGGGAGCTTGGATTTTCTGATCAAAGGAGGAAAAGAAAATTGAATAAAATTAAGGTCTCGATCTAGAGTAATCTAGACCTACCCATCCATCCAGAGTTCTTCCAGTTTTACACAGCCCGCATCACGTTCATACCCACCCCCTCTCATCCCTACCGTAGGCTAACCCTCGCCTATCCTCTTGGCTTTGGGGCCAAAATTAGGAGGCAGGCTAGTTCTAGCAGTACAATGTGTTAGGAATCGGTGATGGGCCTCGTGCTTGGCGTGAGAGGGAGAGAAAGGAGAAAAACTGTTCGCTTTTGGGGCCGCTAATTGCTCCTATTTGGTTATCGCGACCTCGTTGAAAGCGACTTCGGTCTGTTTGCAGCCTCGTTGGAGCCGACGTACATTACAAAGAGATATAAAGGGGAAAATAGGGGGATTAAGGATTGCCTCGTTGGAACCGACTTCTCGTTGAATGTGACCTCGTTGAAAGCGGCACCCATAGTAGTAACTCAAAGTCAAAGTTACACATATGTTGCCAAATAACACCGTGCGCCCCCCCCCCTCCCCCGCCACACACACACACACACACATAAGTAACAACTACACCCAAGAAAATAAAAAGAAGACTCGAACCAAAATAAAATGCTAGCAACCAGCAAGCGTAAAATCTAATCCAAACAATAGTTTATTTGAAAGCGTCATGAGATGAAGGAATTCTGAATTTAGCAGGCACAATACTACACAGAATCTTATAACAAACATTATTGGTGTGCATATTTTAAAAATATAAAGACTATTGAATAGTATCACACACACACACACACACACACACACACACACACACACACACACACACACACACACAAATATATATATTATATACATATGTATATATACACGCACACACACACACGCACACAGAGACTCACACACATACACACACACACACACAACACAAAGACTCACACAAACAAACAAACACACACACACAGACACACACACAAATGAAATCAGCAACTTTGATATTCGTATGTTTTTACACCCTTTTCAACACTTTATAAGTTTGTTTTTTTTAACGAACTGGTACTTTTAAACTGAACGTCCCTCTCCGATTGGACCGAGCCAATTGGGCGGAGAGCCATCCGCGCCATAGCCCACTTTGATACCAGCTGAGCTAACGGCGCCCCCTTCTACGTCGTGAGTCTTTGCGATAAAAGGTAAACAAGATTCAGTATCATCACTCTACATACTGCACGCCAAACTCGCACGTTTTCGAGGACGTGTTTTTGTCAAACCGATTGCCACCGAGTTGTTGTCACATCCATCGCTCGGACAGCTGCTTCAACAAAGACATTCATCATCATCATCATCCGGTGCCTTGCCGACTGGCGTGGGCGATCATGGACCTCCACTTCACTCTGTCTTGCGTTGCAGCAATGGTGTCTGTTGTTCTTGCTGTTCCTAGCCATGTTGTCATCATCTCCAGTATATTTTCCCTCTGTCTCTCTTTCCATCAAACTTGCCTGTAGTTACAATATTCTCCAATGCTTCTTTCCGCATTATGTGTCTGAAGAAATTTGCCAGTCGGCATTTATAATATCGTAGCCGTTTTACCAGCGACTGTGGATTGGCATATAAAAAATATATATTATTATATGGTTCGCTGTCTGTCGCACGCAGGAGACTCGATTTCGAACTCCGCGTTAGGAGAATTTCTTTTCGTTTTTCGAGGAGCTCGGTCTTTCTGCTGGGATGGTGTATCCTTCTCAGCACGGGTTAGTCATGACAAGCAGAGTCGGCTCGCCTCTTAAAGTGATCTACTACATCGTGTCAAAGGGAACGTATAAAACACTTAGATCTACATTTGATACACGCAGAGTGAGTCAAAATAATCTTAACACTAGCATGGGATGAACTCAAGGACAGAATACAAGTTGTTATATCATCAAGTATTCCTCGTGAAATAAAACTCAAGGATCTGGATTGTACTGTTCATCGCTGGTTTTTGTGTGTATTGGTCATGCTGGTGACGGTTTAGCAAATTCTGAATAAATAATTTCTCCAATACTCTAGTGTTAACACAGTCTTGACCCACCGTAAAAATCGTGCGGCCCATCCAAGACCATTATTCAGGGAACTGTGCAGGAGAGGAGAAAGAGAGGAGGCAAAGAAAGAGGTGGAGCGACAACAACATTGCGGAATGGACAGGGAAATCCTTCGCCTAAACTCAGACACCCGCAAAAAAAAAAAAACCCATGAGAAAAGGAGGTACCTGACGAGTGTCTCTGTCATACAGCACTCCTACGATCCTCGTGGATTATGGGATCAGTAGGCAGAAGCTCTAAGCAGTAACTTAAGCTTTGTAACGGGACGGCTCTCCTCCAAAGACGAGCGAGCATTTGATTCACAAGAGAGGAAGGTATTTCATGGAGTATCTTCGTAGGTCCGGCTTGCCCTACCAGACACGATAGAAGCAGCCACTTTCCTAAATGATTTGAATTATTATCGGGAGATGCGTGGGAGGGACCGGGGGTGGGGCATATAGCATTTACATTTAGTACATTCATCTATATACCTTCAATGTTCAACTCAAACCGTGTATGAGCGTGTACAATGGTTTTAAAAGGGGGGTGGGGGGGGGTACATTTTTATTCAGTACATCTATTTACATACCCTCAATATACAACTATGCTTGTGTATTATATGCATGCACGCTGATTTTAAGGAAAGCGAACCCCTACCCCCACCCTGTCATTTTTTCTTATTATCTTCCAGAATGGTTGAACATTCTGTGTTTAGTGTTCTTATAACATTTTACATCTTATTGCATCACACGTTGTTATTGAGACTGTGAACATTATAAATTAAAGAAAAAAAGATTTTAATCTAAGTTGGCGGATAAACGTTTGGAGTCGGACATCGTCAGTATTAAACATGTAATAACAGGACTGGTTGTGTTCCCAGCGAAGTACATTTAGACCTCACAAGTCTTTGACATTGTTACCGAGGCCAAGAACGAGCGACAGACAATGCAGCATTACATTTAATTATGTTTCGGTATGAATGTGTAATGATGAATATTTTGTATGGCTTAATGCTTATTTGAACACAAATTGGTTTTCTTTTTTCAACAACCAGGAAGTTCGATCTCAACACTGTTGCCGGTTGGATTGAGCCAAGTACGAGAAGAGTCAAAAAGACTATGTCAACAAAGTCAAAAGCTCAAGAATTTAATTCCAGGAACTCGATTCTGGGTCACTTACATAGCAATTGAACAGGATATTATTATTTATATATTCGTGGCAAAGGCAAACATTTGCTATACTGGTTACGGGGAGGCGGCGAGATGTGACGTCACAGGTAGACGACTACTGGCTCACCATCAGTGACCTTTCCGGTTAGTCTTGTGTCCTGACCTAAACGATGTTGGACGCAAGCTCAGACTGTTTTTTTAAAAGGCAGTTAACACTCTTAAAGCTGTAAGTTAAGTAAGGCCAATTGCTCCACCAATAACAAACACCATCGCTACGTTTCACGTTACATCAAATAAGGTAACAGCAATGGTATATACAATACACTTGAATTGGAGACAGAGAACAAATGTTGTAAATAGGTGTATACATTTTCATTGTAAATAACATTTGGCAAATTACTCTGTAAAATAAATAAGCTGTGTCATGCAAGGCGCTAAAAAAACCAAGAACAAAGTTTTATACAGTTATGTGATCAATACATGTTCATGATATTCATAATCATACTACGAGGGCTGTCCCACGGAAAACCGGAATTTGGCTGTAATTTGAAAACTATTCAATATTTTCACATTCTGTAAATGCACACTTGTAAAACAATCATATTAGAATTTCCCGATTGAACACCATGAGCATCGCACAAATCAAACGAACACAGCAGTTCTCCAAAGATGGCTACCCACTTGGAAAATTGGTCAAGGATAGAAGTGAGATCTGTCATTCGGTTTCTGACCGCAAAAGGTCTCAAACCTATAGAAATACACGCTGAAATAAAGTCAGTTTACGGGGAGAAAGTAATGGCAAAGACACTGGTATATGAGTGGAGTAGTAAGTTCAAAGCCGGGCATACGGATATCAATGACAAAGTTCACCCAGGACCTTGTTCTTCTGCCAAGACTGAGGACAACAAGAGTCGCGTTAACGAACTAATTCAAACAGACAGGCGCCTAAAAATTCGCGAAATTTCCGAGTCGCTAAACATTTCAAAGTCAACTGTCCATAGGATAGTGTTTGATGAGCTACACTATCGAAAGGTCTCTGCTCGATGGGTCCCAAAAGAGCTGACAGCTGACCACAAGACGCGTCGTGTTGAAATGTCTCAGACATTTTGCAGCATGACAACGCAACGCCACACACCGCAAACGCTACGAAAGACTGGATCCAAAGGTTCGGCTGGGAAATTCTGCCACACCCACCTCACAGTCCTGACTTGGCCCCGTCAGATTATCACCTTTTTGGACCAATAAAACACCATATTTCTCGACAGCGATTCACCGACGACGAAGACCTCGTGGAAGCCATGAAAGATTGGTTGAAATCCCTTGACGAAAAATTCTTCAGGGACTGTATCTTCTCCCACATCCAGCGATGGAAAAAATGCGTCCAGCGGGATGGTGATTAGATTGAGAAATAAAGCACATGTTGAGGTATGATGTGTTACATTTTTATTATAATCGGACAAATATTGTTGCTTTTGTGGACCTTTTCCGGTTTTCCGTGGGACAGCCCTCGTATAAATTTTGACTTTTGAACATTTAAACAATACAAAATAAGTTACGTTATGGATGACGCTGAAAAATATGAACAAAGATTTCAAAGAAAAATGATCATCCAATGTTTTTAAACAACAAGTGTGTTTGTGTCACGCAAGGTGATAAAAAAGTGAATCCGATAGGCTAAACGTAAACATGACACTTTTGCTGTGGAGAAGAGTTGTAATACTCATAAATAGCAACATCTGCGATGTAAGAAGTGATTGTTTGACATCTACACCTGCCCCCCCAAAAAACAACAACAACAAAAAAAACCCCAAAAACCGCCCAACACACAAACAAAAATAGAATAAAAAACAACAACAACAAACAAACAAATAAAAAATAAAACAAAATAAAATAAAAAGCAAAAAGTAAAAATCAACCCACCCAAAAAAGTAAATCCATAAAATCCTGTCTAAAACATGCTTGTTTTCGTCTGCAATCTTTCAGAGGCGCAGTGGCAGTTTGTGTTTGCAAATGACACACCTTTCACACCCTTGTAGTTGTGAGAGCCTTTACCATGAGCGCAGCCACACAATTTGCTCAATCTGCTCCCTTCCTTCTGACTTTCGTCCTCGATGTCCACAACGGTGACGTCATGGTTCCTCGAACACGGGGAGCTTTGGGCTTTCCGGGAGTCTCTTTCCCATCCTCGGCGAATTTTTCGGAGATACCCACTCAAAGGTGGGAGGCTGAAGAGTATTTTCAGGACCAAGACGAACATGGGCAGAAGGGAACTGAGAAAAGTGATGGATTTCCAGATTTTGTAAGGCCCTGCTTTGGCCCAGCCTGGGCCTCCCATCACGCAGACGTGAGCGACAGAGAGGAAGAGGACAAAGTAGCTGAGCTTGGAGTGCACGCACGTCCACTCTGACCAGTTGAGCGACTCGCCCACGGACGGTATTGACGTCAGCGCCACGGCAGACATGAGCAGGAATGCTGCGATCCCCACCAAGCACGCCGCCTCACCTTTCCACGTCATCCACGTCCTCGTCACGGGAAGCACCACTTCCGCGTCCAACGTTGCGTGGCTCACGTTAGCAGGCAGCGTGACGGTGGCGTGGTGGAACCACGAGCTGTAGTAGGTAGGGGAAAGCATCAGGACAGAGGCGATGACGTGGACGCACACGAGGGCATAGCTGATGATGCCCAACTGCTTCCGGCTTTTCAGCCAAGTGTCAAGAACGCGCGGGAAGCGTTTGTGCTTGGTGCCATTGATCACTTGGAGAACTGCAGCAAGCTGACCTGAATACGTGGGGAAATAAAAAGTAAAGTTTTAGTTGACAGTGACTTAGAGCAAAAACGGCCATACTTCTGTAAGAACAAAATAAATACGAAATATATGGATTCTCGTTAGCCAAAATATTTGTTTGAACACTATCAAGTCAGGTAGGCTCCATAGGTCAACAGTAGTAAAAAGGCAAAAAAGAAAAAGAAATTAGACAATACCACTAACCGCAAGCTTTGAAAACATAAAAGATATGGACGAGTCATACGATTGAACAAATGATACAGAAACCGTTACTTTTACTCGTATATTTCTTTTCAAGCTTATATCTTTACTTTTTCATCATTCCAAATGCTTTTCGATCAGTGGCGGGGCGCCATTGTGCAATTGGTGCAAGCGCTCCATCTAACCCTGGCCTTCAACCCCCCCCCTCCCCTTTTCTAATTATTGTTCTAAACCAGTCAGTGCTCTAGATCTACATTACTACATCCTTGCGATCCGTCACCCGCTGGCTGCGCCAGTGAAGAGACATACGGCGAGGATGGTTTATGCTCGTCGCACCGCTTGCGGGAGTGTCCGCTGGGAGCAAACAAAATCTGTGCATCAAAGTTATTTTCGTCACTGTAGAGAAATCTAGGCTTCGTTCTTCCAGCACAGGAAGAAAGGTGAATGAAACTGCTCTTCGCAGCACCAGTTTGGAGCAAGCTAAAAATTTGATCCAAGTTTCCACTAGCCTATCTACTACACTGGTAGAGTCTATGGTAACTCAATGAAGAATGGGTATCGAAACAGTTGTCTCCCTCTATCGTGTAGCAAGTCCTGGTGCTGCACGAAGTAATTAGAAATCTTTTAATCTTCTCGGATTGTAAGCATAGTGCGTTGTTAGTATTGTTTCACTTTATTACAGCTTTTATGAGGTTTCATCTAGAAACAGGTGTAAATATCGATAGATTGTGCACCACCTTGTCTGCAACCCACGCGACGCCACTGTTTTCTATCAGACTTTTATCGAAGCGTCTACTGTGACCGCATTAGAACAGGCATGTCTTGAAAATTATCTGCGAAAATTTAATATTATTCCAAATGTTTTTTCATAGAAAGGGGAAAAAAGACCAATGAAGGCTAGGTTTTGTCCATCTAGTTACGAATCCTATAATATTATGATACACATTTCATTATGCAAAACTGTTTTACAATACCATCTCTTATATATTTTTAAAAATTGCTTGTCCTTTAAAAAGTCCAATTTTGTAAAACATCCCTTTTACTATAAAATCAGTACGAACGTCAAACATTAACATTGTTCGGTTATTTTTAAAAAGATGAAAATATTTCCAAAGCCAAGACTACAGCATGTTTGCTGTCTTCTTTTCTAACACGAACTTTTGGAAAATGTTAATCCAGAGAAACAAAAGGGATTAAAGGAAGCCTGGTCTGACGCACTTTCTCTAGAGTCAACAAAAAAACGTCTGCACCTCAAACACTTTGATCTTACCAGGTAAATACGTCAGGGCCAGGACGGTGATGGCCGTCATGCACAACGGTTTGTTCAACACCTTCAGGAAAATCTGTTCCCAGTTGTACGCCGTCTTCTCGATAAAGTACAGGTAAACAATGAACAACGACCATAGATTGAAGATTCCGAACGTGAGGAAGAGCGGAATTCTCCACAAGGTGAAAGTTTTCAGCACCTGTTCCTCCATATACCGCGCCGACTTCAGGCCTCCCAGATCGATGACAAGAAACCCAAGGGACTTGGCGATTTCAGACACGGCTGTCCGGCCGCTTTGACTGTCACTGGCAACCAGTACTTTGAGTCCCTCTCTACCCATGCCCGAGAGCTGTTCCAAGGCCTGGGTTGGTACAGAGTTGAAAGCTTTGACAACGATGGCGTGCGGCAGAATGGACGTCAGGTATTCGGCGTTCGAGTGCGCTGCGTATCGGTACTCCCGGTTGGAAACGTCTACGAGAATCTTTCCGCGCGTTAGCTCTTGGTATTTTCCAAGAGTGTCCTGAAAATCCTCCATATGAATAGCGATGAAGATGACGTCTGAATTTGTGAAACATTCGGAAATAGTGGTCAGCTCCACTCCGCAAAGGCATTCCTCGGTCATTGGCAACGTCGATTTTCGTAGACCGGGACGGCGACTGCCCATTATGACGTTATAACCCGCCATGACCAGGCATTTGGTGAAGGCCACGGCGAAGTTGCCGGTGCCAACGACTCCGATTCGAACTCTGTCGCCATTCGTGCCACTTGACTTTGTGTCATTTTCCATTAAAGGGACTAAACTTTCCTCCATCTTGCGTTCACTTCAAGCGGTAATTCCACGGGTTCGAGGAATTTTTTGGGTACCGTCTGACCTCTAGTTTTCTCTCGACTTCTAGTAGCTCCCAGTTCAATCAGGATCAGACCAGGAAAAGACTGACAGTACCAACGAAGTGACTCATCAACAACAGTTACTCAACGTAGCCAAGAGAATAAAAATGGCGTCACTTTAATGTAATTAACAGTTTATATCAGTGCAGTTGACAAAATGATATCACCACTTCAGTTATCTACTTTTTGACTGATAGCCAAGTTGAGAAAAGGCAAAGTCAGCTCAACTGGTGGTGCTTCCTTCTCGTATGGGGTTAAGAAAGAAGACCACAAACGTCAGATCGTATGAGGCAGTTCGTGTCGACAGAAGGGTGTAGTCATTCAAGAAGCATGCAATGTTCCAGACATCTGCGGCTCAGTCTGGTGGTGAATAGTGTTCTGGAACAGATCTGAGGGCCCAAGTAAATCAAAAAATTTGTCATTATTTTTTAACAATGCTAATGGGGGATACAAGCCAACAGCAGAATACAGAGGATGGTGCTACAATTACATTTCTGTTTGTTTTTTTCATTTTACAAATATTACATTTTGTTCGCTGAAAGAAAGAAAAAAATGCGTTGTTATTCAGGTGGGTAGGTACAAAACAGCCAAAGAGAGCCATGGTTAGTATCAAGTGTTTGTGTAACATTGTTTTTTTTTGTGTTCAAGTGCGGAATGTCTACCTCTTGGAAAGATCAACGTTTACTTTAGAGACCCAATGTCATACATGTATTCAAAACACAGGATGTCGAAACAGTTTAAAATACTTGAACTCAAAATATGACGGCCGCAGACGCTGTCTGTGGGCTATAGCTTTTGTCTTATGGCGTTTTGTTTCGTTTGTTTGATACTGCTTTTATGTCACTTGCAAAACAATTGGGTTAAATAAGTGCCGAAGTTTGGAGGTTTTACAAAAGAGTAACCAACAAACAGAAAAAGGAGGAGAGGCAAGGATGATGGGTGTTTACCACATACTAACACCCGCCAACCACTCACGAAAGCTATAGCTGACGGTATTTGCTGTTGGATTTTAAAAGGAAAACACACTTTCTCAGTAGAGAAGAGGATCTTCCATCAAATTCAGAAATCCTGAAATGACTGAATCTATGTGCATGGAGATGAACTGGAAATAAACAAAGAGATGCTCCACTGAGTAAATCCAACCGCTGACTGATCTTTATCCTTTTGTTATGGTACCTTGAAAAATTAACTACTGACACCCCATTAAAGACTCTTCTTCATCGTTGTCTGTGCAACAGCGTGTTGTAGTCAAAACAGTGTCAAAAACCCTTTGAGAGTTGACCGACTTTATATTTCCCACGGTCATTCACTCTCAGAGGCAGTGGGAATTATAGGCTTGGCTAACCAGCACCGTGGCAGTTGGCCGTTCCTATCAGTCCCAAAATCCCCCACTCACATTTGGTAAATTATCTGAGGTCTCTCGAATAAAAATGAGGACACCCCATAAAAATCACTTTCAAAACTTTATAACCTGAACCGGCAGGCAGAAGACTCCAGTTCAAGTCTCGTGCGGGGAAAATTCGTTTCAACTACCTCGGTCTTTCTGAAGGGGCGGTGTATCCCTCTCAGCCCAGGTTGGCCCTGTCAGGCAGGATTGAAACCCGCCTCCAATATGATCTAAATACTTGCACAAAAAGCAACAACAACGACCCAATATTTACCAAAATCAACAAAAACATACACACACAAATCTTAGGTTCAGCGAAAAGAAGCCTCTGCCTCGTCCTGAAAAAAAACTTGCTTTCCTTTTCCTCCAAAATTCCCCTCAACCCAGATAGCCGATCTCGTCATTCCACCGCAACGATGGTTCTTTATTAAATTTTTTTAAAAAGATGTAGGTGGTTTTACTCCCCATTGGACACAATTTAGATAATTCAGAAGGCAGGATTCGACTCTACCTGTGAGGGCCAACCCGGGCTGAAAGGGATACAGCGTCCCAACCAAAAGAACGAAACACTTGATAAAAATTGTCCCCCATGCAAGAATCTAACTCCAGTCTCCTGATCGCAACAGACATCACAGCGCCAAACCGCTACAGCACAAACACCAGTCAACGATGTACGTAATACGCCTTATCGCATGCTGCAACACGAAACCAAACTGTTACAATTGTCAGTGTGGACACGTAAACAACCAGGAAAACTGCTCCGCTGTCGGAGGTAATTACGAGCAAACTATTTTTTTCCTAGACGTCTATTCCAAAAGGTCAATAACTAACTTTGTAACAAGTGAGCATTAAGTGAGTGTAGCCCGTTACTACAACGTAGCGCGTAATAGGGTAAATGCACGAAATACCATTCTGTTATCCGTTTTAAAGAGTCTTTACACGTATGACTATCATGGGCAATAATTACGTGCTGGAAGAAACGAACGTGGGAAAAGGAGAGCTTTAAAAATGTACCTGTCGTCCGAAAATAAAACCCTTCCATCGTCGATGTTGAACAGTAATGAACAGCAGGCTTACAGGGAGCAAGAGCCTCGGGTATGTACAACGTGAGTACTTTCAATAAGGCATGGTTACCACCCCCCCCCAAAAAAGGGGAAAAAACCCCCTGATGGTTTTGAGTTTGAGTAAAAAGATCCTAATCGACCCAATACGGCCATTTAGTGCGAAGAAAAAGCAAGGCATAGAAACACGAAACAACAGAAAGGTAAAATGAGAAATAAGACATTCCTATTGTTTCTTCCAACCACCCACAAAACTGACGCTTAAGGACTTTTAAAAAGAATAGGTGTTAAATATTTCCCAAAATTCTGCAAGCTATTCTGTAACCAACCAGACCAAAGCCACTCCTATCTAAAATTCTTGCAGGTATAGCGATTCCCGACAAAATGAGTTACTTCTCGCAATCCACAAATAAGATATACTGTAAAAAAAAAAATCGACACTAAGATTACATTTGTAGATTTTTTTAAAAATTCGTGCCATATTCATTAGGCATAACACGCCTTTTATTATTTCATACTTATGCATTGCAAAAGCTTCACCTATTAGCATGATGTATCTACATACATGTACTTCCATAAGGGTCGAATCCGAGAAGTAACTCATTTTGTCAGCACGCCTCACAATAGTGATTTTATTCCATTTACGTGCAAAAGTAAATATCACAATTCAAATTTGGCTCCAAACGGTTAACAATACATATCCTGTGTATCAAAAAACATTCCTGCAAAATAGTCGGACAATAAGTAATACACTTCATCGATGCTAGAAAGCAGAATGCGAACGCACTTTTTTCTTAAATGCCAAATCCCATAAGAATTTAAAGTCTCTGAAATCGAAATATAAAGACGCCTAAGAAATTAGTCATTGTGAACTCTGAGGGCACAAAAAGTAGACCAAATCCATACCTGTATAAACATTCATCTAAATGAAAACCCGACAACCCAAACTGCCTGTTGCTATAACAGTAACCTATGACTTTTTGACCACAAAGATCGTGTTGTGACATCGCAGATCATCATCAACAATGGCAAAAAAAAATAATAATACAAACTACGTTGCAAAAGGAAAGTTTAGCAGTAGCAGTAGTAGTAGCAGTAGCAGTTGCAGTAGTAGTAGTAGTAGTAGTAGTAGTAGTAGTAGTAGTAGTAGTAGTAGTAGCACCAATAGTCGTAGAAGCAGCTGTGGTTGTTGTTGTTGTTTTTGGTGTTGTTTTTGTTTGTTGTTGTTTTTGTTGTTGTTGTCGTATTATTGTTGCTGTTGCTGTTACTGTATTGCTGCAGATGTTCTCGGTGTAGGTATGTCCATCAATTCAGCAGAGCACTTTATCACTTAACACTCCAGGAAATGGCTCAAAAAGGAGCCCACAAACGGAAACAAAGAAGACGACGAGAGATGAATGAAAAACACAAACCAATCATCAATCAAGGAAAAGCACTTAATGACTCTGAGTGCGCGGGAGTGCTCTATTTTATAAATAAAACAATTAAGAGACCTTTGCATCACGGATGCGCGTCTTGTCAAAACGAAACTGAATCACAAACTGCGAAGCGTCTGTAGGCCAGAGCACTTGACATGCAGTAGGAGAAGGAAGAAGGAAGTGTTTGTTTGGATAAGGTTAAGACGGCTTCCGAAAGGAGACGCCGTCCCATTGGACGGCTTTCAGAATATACAATTGGGTGGGTATACAATGTGCTTTTTGACATATAATTGCAAAACCAGATAAAACACTCTAAAAAAATATTGATGTATGATAACGTATTCAAACGTTTAAAATTGCTTTCCATGTATGCGGTTTTTAACGTTTACTTGGAATAAATGGGAAGAAAAGTATTTGCTGACAGTAATGTATGAACGTATAAATTGCGAAGTTAGCTTCAAGGTCGAACCTGTCCGTGACGCCCACCCAGAGTATATTTTTAAAAATCAGGACAGTAAATATGCGTACCTTAAGCAGCGCATTAGAAATTATCGCTTTTTATTACTGTTATCATCATTATTATTATCATTAGCAGTGTGTTACTGGTGTTATTTTTATCATCATTATCACCATTGCAATTATCCTTGTAATCTTA
The DNA here is from genome assembly GCF_000002075.1 of Aplysia californica. NCBI lineage: Eukaryota > Metazoa > Mollusca > Gastropoda > Aplysiida > Aplysiidae > Aplysia > Aplysia californica. The sequence continues at coordinate 339,886 of NW_004797749.1, forward strand.
CGTTATGATAATGGTCATGCGTTATTTGTATGAATAAAAACAACAACATCAATTCAAAGTCAAATTACGGTAAACGGGACAGTTTACGCCATTACGACTAGGACAACACACAACCAAAAACAAAATGCTGTGTCAGGACAATGACCGCTGAAGTAGTTCTTATCTCGTGGTGCTGTGAGAATCCAATTTCTTCTCGGTACCAGTTTCCAACAGCCCACTCTGAAGCTCACAAACAAGAAGATAACAATAATAATATACGTAGCATTTAATGGGCCATTAGTAGATCTCGAACCTAATTAACACCTTGCCGCAAATACTTATCCCACTACATCGCAAATTTAGCCACGGGTGGCGGCATCTCATCAGATCTCCTGATAATTACCGAAGAGTGGAAGAGGAGAGATTATTAGTTGGGAAGTTTTAATGTGTACGAGCAACAGGAAGGATGGGAACAAAAAAGAATATTTTTCAATTATTGAGAGTGTGAAAAACTGATGATATAAATGAAATCTCTGGGGGGATTACATAGGGAATTATTGATTCGTCAACTTAAGCAAAGTTTTCTTTGCTGTACTGTTTGTTATGATTTATAAAATTATATTATCGTTTTGTTGTCGGGTTTTTTTATTTACCGTTCTTGTATCGTTTCATCTAATTGTTGAATATGTTTATTTTTTACTTTGGCACACGTTATTTTTGTTATTAGGTACCTTTATTTCATTCTATTCTATTCTTTTCCGTACCAGTGTCTGTGGTGCAGCGGTTATATTAATTTGTATCAATTTGCCTTAACAGGTGAATATTTTTTTCAAACTCCAGCACACTGTATTGTATGTAGAAAATTCCATAATAAATACAACAACAAAATACCAGTCGATAGTTTCTACAGAGTTGTAAAAGTTTACAGCTCGAGCATTATATTTCGCTTTTAAAAGCAAGCCTGTCATTTTTTACTAATCGCAATATTATGCACATTGAACGTATGTTTAGGGAACTTTTAGGGCAAAAAATGTATTCACTGCAGAATTAATTTCTTGTAAGAAGTTTTGCCATTAAAAAGTGTCATCGGCGAGCTGTGACGTAGGCCCATGCGTATGCAAAATGTGTGCGAGAAGCGGGAAGTGCTGTGAACAATCATATTTTCCGTGTGATGGAGATTTATAGTATTTTATATAGGCTACATTTATGAAGAAAGGTTTTCTTTAACTTTAATCGAGCCCCAGTTGTTCTGGGAAAACGTGATTAAGTTGAGACAAATTGATACAAACTGACGTGCAAAAAGTATGGGTGACATTGATTCACCCGTCAAAGATGTATTTGAGGATAAGTTGCGCCACGAATTTTTGACCGCACTATAGGCAAGAACGCAAGTGTTTGTGCACTAAAGTTTTTGGTGCCATTGTCTCTGGTAGCTAGGTTTTGTCTGTTCGGTATAAAATCCTAGCGAGGAAAAAAATCGTAAAGAACGTATGACCTGTAAATGTCCAAGTGTTACTACATTTGACGTCAGGCTGAATGGCCATTGATCTGCACTCTATTTTAGCAATGTGGGTTGAAATCCATACGTAATATCGTAATGTGAAGTATTATTGTTTCTGATGTGAAGTCCTGTTGTTAGTCTATGAAGTCTTGTTAAGTAAACCACTATACGATCACGAGCCAGAGTGTGTGTAATAATCACAGTACAACAGCACCAGCCGACGGGAGAACAAGTCCGGGTTGGCCTCGATGGGCAGGATCGGAAGTCTGCCTCCTAAATTATGTAAATCATGTTCACGGGGCGTAATTTACAAAAATTATTTTCTGTGGTGAAACCCCCCAAAAAAGGGGGGTTCTTTTATTATGGGCTTTATTGTCCACGTCACATCCCAGAGGTCAGAATGTTGATCTTCCCAGCAAGACAGCGGGGTATCTGTTTACCGCAACACTGCAGCACCACAACATACATCATGCCTTCTCTGTCTTTTTTCGCGACCACTCCCACTGCGATCCCCCTCC
>NW_004797749.1:344683-356164 GCF_000002075.1 Aplysia californica
CAAACGAATAAAAAATAATTTTAAAAACCCAAATCAAAACATAGACAGGTAAAATGCAAAGGGATGAGTGGGACGGTAAAGTTGAACTGATTTTTCGGTATCGAGTCAACAGTATTATGCGACTGACGCACACAATCTGTCAGTAACAGATGGTAGATAGCAATTCCGATGATAAGAAGTAGGAAAAGCTGACAACACCAAAGCACTCACCAACTGACGACGAAAAACAATTCGAGAGGGATTGAAAAGTAGAGAAAGACAGAAAGATAAGGACAAAAAACAATAATATAGAGGGAAGCGTGGGGTGGATAATAATAATAATAGATAAGGATATGAATAATAAAAGGTGACAGTGAAGAGAAGTTAACGGCGGTTAGACAAAAGAGGGCAGTGAATGAACAGATGCCAATAAAATATTTGTTAAAAAAAGATCCCACCATTTCGTGAGGACCCGCACGTACAAACGGCTTACTAATCACATCCCACCCCAGCCAGCCAGCCAGCAGTGATTGTTTTCGGTTAGCTGAGCCCGATCAATACACACAGTACTCAGCGCAGACGTTAGGTCAGGTGACCTCTTTATTGCGCTCTAGGGGCGATCGTCAGTTCACAACAATATTAATGATCATCCTTCTTCCCCCTCCTCCTACGTCAACCAATTCATCTCCGATTACATTCACACGTTCGTCGTTTTTCCGGTCCGTGCGTCCGCGTGTCGTCAGACGAATGACGCAAGACGCAAGACAGGAAAACATTTCCGCGTGACTCCTCACAAGGCTGGACGGTGTTAAGGGTCCCGTACATTACATTGTACTAACAGTTTAGCAGTTTCCTCTCTTCGTTGCATTTTCAGGTGGGGTGCACAGTCTTTTTCGAAAAGTCGGGTTTGTATGATCGATTAGGTTCGGAAAGTGGTTAAGTAGGGTAATCGGGTTCTACTAAAATCTGCTCGAGTAAGTTTCTTTGTTTTAGTAGAGGTTTTAGGGCGCTCGCAACTGCATAAGGTCATATGAGCGCCAGAAGATAAGAGGTGTTACAAGAGAGTAATAAGCATAAAAAAGAAGGAGGGGAGATAAGGACGATAGACGTTTGATAGGAAAGAAGAAGCAAATCACACCAGAGCACCCGCCAACCACCAACTGCTCGAATAAAATGTTTTGTCTCTCAAGATATTCTTCCGTGAAGAATGAGTCTTTAGTAAGTTAAGATGAACGCAGTCGTTGTAATCACCATTTCAATTTACATATGCGGTAGTGAATAAGAGCTCTCCAGCACAATAACGGCCATTACAGCAGGGAAAAGGCAAGTCAGGTGTAATATAGAGAAAGAAAAGAAGTTGGACTCAGTGGTGCCACCTTCCGACCACCCAAAGGTTCAACACCCCTACGTTGAGCGGAACAACGATGAAAACGCAAGACCATTCCTTGAAATGTTATCACCAATACACCTATATGTTAGATAAAGAAAGGCCTCGATTTTTTCAGGTAAATGTAATTGTTATTTCCCTAAAAACCGGATTCAACTTGAAAATGAAAAGCAGATCATGTTGAACCCTTTTAGTTGAACGGTAGACTTTTAAGTTTTTTTCAGTTTGAGTAAAGAAAAGTGCTCCGGAAACAGCAGCACTCATTTTGCGAAGGGAAAATAGTAAGAGACACGCAACAAAGGAAAAAAAGCAGTAAGGCCGATACCAGCAACCCACCACCGCAAAAACTGACGTCAACTACTAAACAAAGAACATCCCTGCCCCCTAACAAAACAGGTCAGAAACTCAACCTCTATCACGGCGGTCCCGCACACAACAGGAAATGTTGCAATCGCGGACAACCCACTTTACATATTTACAAGCTCGCTGTTAACTGACCAGACCCTGCGTTCACCTGTTGTTGAACAACTGAGGCATGCGATGACAAAATTTCCGGCATTGTCCGTCAAGTCACACTAGACGGAGCTGGGTTTTTCCCCCTGCACAGTCAGTCAGTACACATTCATGCTGAACATAATATCATGTGTCACGACACGGTGGAACCTGCTGGCGCTCGTCAGTTGTTGGGCATAGATCTACTAATATGCAGTTATTGAGTAAATTCTTTAAACCTGTTCAATTTCCTTGTTTCTGAAGAAAAAAATGTTTATTTATCTAGAATAGACGTCGAGATAGTTGCGGTAGAAGGAGGTAGTGGTCGTCTTGCGTCAGAAGTAAAATTAACGAGAAAATGTCCGCCAAAGTTTGGTAACTTTTAAAGCTTAGGTGTTCTTGCAAACTGCAAATTTGCATTTTTGTGTGCCTTTATAGTCATCATGTTTTAGTAAAATCAAGCAGTAACGTAGTTTTTAAATGGATATAAAAGGTGCTGATCTCCCCCCCCCCAAAAAAAAAGAAACCAAACAGCAACAAAAAGCAAAAACCCAAAAACAAACGAAACGAAACGTAACAAAGTCACAACTACAAAAACAAAATAAAAACAAAACAAAACGAAACGAATACAGACAAACAAATAAATACACAAAAAACGAAACAAAAATGTAATAAATATTGCCGAACGTCTGGAAAAATGCCGGTTTCCTGGGTGTCATTATTTTGACGAGCGCCTGATTTCCCAACGACGCCACATGTTTGTTAACCCCTATGTGCTGTATATGTGTCGCCCTACGGCAGGGCTGAACGTGTCAAGGCATTCTCTAAGCCAGTCCGCCAAGGCCACTGTCGTGCACTCAGCCAGCCTTCTCACTCATGTTCAGGTTTAAAATATCACTAAACCACGTAATAACCTCGATAACAGGAAATATCGCATATCGGAAAACAATATTTTAATACAGGTGCGAAATAATACACCACAGGGGGCACATTATGCCAAAAAGTGGAAGTCTGCAGTTTTGCCATGTAGATCTAACAGCCGGAAAATGCGACTGAAATTGGGAGTGCGCCCATGCTTTTGTTCTCATGAAGAGGAGCTTTTTTTTAGACTTGCGACTTATCTATCTATTTATTTATTTTATTTGGGGGGTGGGGTGGGGGGTTAAGTGTTTTTTCGGCGCTCGCACCTGCATAAGGTCGTACGAGCGCGCGGGACACATCAAAATAAAATATGTTTTCAGTTGGTACGGAATTTTTGAATTTTGCCGGGTGGTGGTCGACTCCTACTATTATCCATTTTAGACCATCAAGAGATCTATTACGTGCGCAACTGGCACACGGGACTTCCGAGATTTTCCGCATTTTTCCGAGAAGGCTAAGTGTAGATCTTACCTACCATAAGATCAGGGGTGTGGCTGAAAGACTGAGCAGTAAGAAGGACCCAAGGAGAAACAGTAGAAAGGATGCAGAAAGAGACAGGAGCCAAGAGGAGGGGGCATAGTAGGTGAGGGGATGGGTGCAGAAAGTGAAGACGAAAGCAGACGACAGAAAATTGTTAGAGAGCAGAAAAGGCTGTGAAAGGGGGAAAATTTAGAGAAGAACATTTTCCATCGCTATCCGGATTCGAACCCGGGACCTATTGAATGAGAGGTGAACACTTTAACCTCTAGGCCACTAGAGCTCCCCGATATAATTTTGGTTCAGCGCCCTCGACAACCAGTTATGCCACAGGGTAAAGTTTTCAGCAACAGGAGCACTCCTTGTTGTCCATGTTGATAAGATACATCTTTAAGATAAGATAAGATAAGATACATCTTTATTGTCCAGATCCTGGCACATTGGTTTGGTGTTCCACCACGAGTACACACACACACACACGCGCACACACACACACACGCGCGCACACACACACACACACACACACACACACACAAACACACACACACACACGCGTACACACGTGCACGCACATGCACACACAAGTAGGCTTACAATCACATACATAATATAAATGAGCAGCAATATAAACAATAATAATCGTAAGCTAGAAACACACTCAATGTTATTTTGATGCATGCTCTAACTGAACTCGCCCTAAGGTCCTAAGTTGAATGTGTTGATGTGGGGAAGTTGAAATTTTGCCAACACTTATAAACACTGGGTCAAGTTATTTATGAGTTTTGTCCCTGAGAACCAAGGAGCTTAGAATTACTTTTAATCTCCTCGCTGAGAACCTCCCCCCTCCCCCCCCCCAAAAAAAAAGACAGAAAAGACAAGAAAAAGAAAAAGAAAGAAAATACTTTAGACAACATAAGAACATCAAAATGAAAATCGTTTGTAACCGACGAAGTATATTAGAAGTTGATAAAGCATAGAAGAAAACGGAACATTTATCAAGAGGAGGTGGCGGTATCTTACTACAACGCAATACTTAACAACACTACGTCATTTCGAAGGTGGCGCTCGAAACCCAGTTGCAAAGGTGATTATAATGACTGTAAACGTTCCACACCCCCATTGTCACAATTTTGAATATTCAGGAGGAAGGCTGCTTCCAACCTATTTGTCAGAACTAACCCGGGCTGAGAGGAAACCCGCCTCCCAGCAGATAGAAGTAGAAACTTGATAGAATAATTTCCAACTGAGCTTATGGCGCGCCTTCGTACAGATACTATCAAAAAGGCAGAGGAAGTTGTTATCAAAGACCATAAGAACTGCTGAAGAACATGTTTCCTTCAAGCTTTGCACGTTTTTTGTTGTGTTTTTTTCTTTGTGCTTTTGTTTTTGGGTTTTTTTTGTTTTTTTTTTTTGTTTTTGCTTAAGTAACGAGAAACACATCGACACAATAATCATCATTTGTTGTTGGGAAAAGTAAGACAGACAAACAGAAACAACAGAGGGAATGTAAATGAGTAGGTCCTACCTGTGGCGCCCTCCAACCACCAGCTCTTTCTAGCTGCCCGACGTCAGTGGGTAGTTGAGGTCATTTAGCATAAAAACACGTGATAAGCGGCAACGGTTCGCTACAGTGGGACAGGTCCAGGAGCTCCTGACTCTTTCTGCAGCCTTTCTACTGCTACTCCTTGGCTCCTCCTTACTGCTGTCTTTCAGCCACACCCCTGATATGATCTTATAGTAGGAAAGATCTACACCTAGCCTTCTCGGACAAGGGCGAAAAATCTCGGAGGTCTAGTGTGCAAGTTGCACAGGTTAAAGATCCCTTGGCGGTCCAAAATCGATAAGAGTAGGCTTCGGCCGCCACCCGGGCAAAATTCAAAATTTCCTACCAACTTTAATGTGTACCACGAGCTCATATTAAGACCGCATGCAGTTGCGAGCGCCGTAAAACACTTACACAAAAAACAACACAAAAAGATCCCTTGGTGGTCCAAAATTGATAAGAGTTGGCTTCGGCCGCCACCCGGGCAATATTCAAAATGTCCTACCAACTGAAAAATGTGTTATGTGTCACGCGCATTCATATGACCCAATGCAGTTGCGATTGGCGTCAAACACATAGGCTTACCAAAAAAAAAAAAAAAGAGTTCTGCTAAATTCGGCCCCACTCTACGGACAACACCCAGGCTACAACGAGACAATAATCAACGTCAGTTTACCTTTCTAATCATTAATCATTGCATACTTTTAACGACCATTTCAACTCCGTAAGAGTCTTATTTTAGAAGCGGAATCTCCCTATTGAACGTCCATCTCCGATATGACATAGCCAGAAGGGTGGAGCGCCTTAAAAACCTACTCCTAAAAACGAAGTTCAGAACATCCCGTTGGCGTAGTCCAACTAATCAAGATTAGGGACGTGCCTTTTCCGTCTAGGTACAGTAGGCCAACGGATGAATATTTTTTTGCTCTAATAGAATTAAAAGGGTGAATGGCACGTTCAAGCCTGATTCTATTTAAAAAATCTCATGAAAAATAAAGGATATCACTTCCCCAGCTGACCCCCCCCCCCCCCACACACACACACAAAAAGAGGTCAAAGAATGCGCAGAACGTGACAACAGTTCATGTCTTGCGGAGCTGTCTGTGCCCCAGTCTTTTGATAAAGACGTCACGCAGGGGCTAGGCTGTTTGTCTTTAGGCAGATAATGATATATAACTGCAGTTGAAAAGGTACGGTACTCAGTCTACGAGCAAGGAGGTTATTATACAGTAAGGTCCTTGGTTACTAGAAAGAAAAATACAATGAAAATGAGGAATGATAACGAAAACAGAAGTTTGATTGGAGAGGAGCAAACCAAACCAGAGCACCCGCTAACCACTCACGGTCAGCTTAGGAGAGGTAACGACGCTGCATAACCCAGAGACTGAGATAACAAAGCGAAATGAACAAACCATGCAGGGCTAATTCTGGGAAGTCGTGTGCGTACGTATCTTCAGTTGGGAGGGATGCAAGACGTAAGACCATTAATTACTTTGACTTTTGCACTCCATCCTTCCATCGGAAGAGCTACGTATTACGGGGTGCCCACTACGGACGGGATCGGCCGATCGCCCGACTCGATCACCTCAAAAACAAACGTGTTTGTTTTCAGTTTCAGGCGATCGAGTCGGGCGATCGGCCCGATCCAGCTGTAGTGGGCACCCCGTACACGGCTCAGACTTCGTAACCAAAGTCAATCAAACGTTTCGCTTGAGTGGGCTTGATAAACAGGCAATTTTTTTGTTTTAGTAAGAGTTTTACGGCGCTTGCAACACAATAATATGGTCAGATAAAAGCTGAAGGTTAGAGGTGTTACAAGCGAGTAACAAACACTAAAGGAAGGAAAAGAGATGACGACGACAGATGTTTGATAGGAAAGAAGGAGCAAACCACACCAGCGCATCCTCTAACGACCCACAAATAGACTGTGACATCACAAGAAAAACACTTGACACAAATGTCCAGAACAGCATTGCTGAATCAACTGTTTTCATTCAGACACACGTAAATATTTTCAATACAGTAATTGACTGTTCATGCTGTTAGCTCGGTTGTTTAGTTTTAGTTTCAGCACGAGTGTCACAAATAATATAGAGGTGTTACTAGAAAGTATCAAAGATAGAAAAGGACGACATTTTGTTTAATAGGAAAGACAGAACAATGCAAACTAGAGCATCCGCCAACCATCCATTAGCTCAGTATAAAACTAGATTTAGTGACCCAGATTTGACACCAACTACACGAATGAGGCATGTTTGAACTTGGATTAGTTGAAGAGTCTCGAAAGGTGAACAACTTGTATCATTATGTCATAGCCGAATAAGAGATTGACTTTGACAGAAGCCCAACCCTTTTTTATATAATATATTCAAATGCGCAGCAGACTCATGTTAAACAAAACTCTTCAAATAATTTCGAGTAGAAATGCCCATGGTTAATGTTTGTTTGCTCTATTATACTCATATAGATCTGTTACTCCTCGTTCAATACAGGTGCATACGCACAGGAAAGGCAGGAAAAAAGGGGCGGGGATTACCTCAACAATATACCATCTCCCATAAAATGCACCAGCAGATTGACTCAATGAAATGGGGGGAGATCGTCGGACGATTTGTTTGCTTTGGAGCTTTGCGCAAGAAGCTCACGGGCAAAGGCACGAGTTTGTTGTACCCAGGAGTGTGCAAACACAAGGACCGTCCTTGAAACGTGAGGCCCTTGACCGACGCTCTGTTTGAACAGGGCCTTCAGCTTGAAAAACTGGTCCAAGAAAAAGAAGGATATTAGATCTTTGCCACTACGCTAAAACGCAGAAGGGTGCGCCAGGTCGCGTCTGTATAATATTGGGGTTCGAAGAGTCCAAATTGTCCAGTTAATAATAATCATCATCATCATCATCATCATCATCATCATCATCATCATCATCATCATCATCATCATCATTATCATCATCATCATAATAATAATAGTAATAATAATAAAAATAATAATAATAATATGTAGCATTTATATATTGTATACATCCCTCAACCCCGATAAGAGTACACAAGTTCTGAGAGCTGCAGAAAACTTTCGCTCCGATTAGAGTATTAGTTGTTCAAGATGTGTACCTCTTCAACTTCACGTATGCCGTAGCGGAGACAAAAAATCATCTCATGCCATAGTCTGTCTGACAGTTGGGCACCACTGTAGATTTTGAAGCCAGCATTATCCATTCCTCACAGTTCTTAGATTTCCGAGTGTGATATTCCAGTCACATCCAGTCCACTCTAGATCTAGATATCAAATTATCACGAGGATGAACTCAAGAACTCATTCGATATTTTCACTGATTAACTTGGGTTTTATATTGGAAAATTGTGATACCGTGAAAAGGTAATTTGGATTATTTCGAAAGTTGGGATTTAATAACACAGGCGCAAAGACAGTGAGAAAAGACTATCAAAATCAGTACCTTAGGAGGGTACCAAACACTAAACTCCAGAGTGAGCCTTGCCACCAGTCACCAGGAATTCTCACGGAGTGAATCACATTTATTCAAGACTCAAGAAAAGAGGCTCGGTGAGGGGAGGGTGGAGGTGAGAGGGGGTGCTTCTTTGTTTTTAGTAGAGGTTGTACGAGCACCAGAGAGGGGGTGCGGTACAACGCCCCATTTGCCACGATTACCACATGGCTCAGACTCCAAGTTGAGGTCAAGGTCATTGCTCTTAGCCCCACATAGGCTTGCTTACTTTCTGCACAAAGGTCAAGAACAAGTATCAATACAAGGGAGCGCAGTGGGGCTTGGCAATGAGTCACTTTAGCAAAATCCGGATAATATGTTAGTGCACCTCTTCGGTAAATAATATGTTATGAACCGATTCGGCAAAAGGGTTAGAACCACTTTGACAAATGGGTTAGCATAACTTCAACAAATGGGTGCACCAACTTCGGCAAATTGGTCAGGGAAAAGAGCTAAGAATCTGAATTCGGATACTGTCTTATTGAGGATTATCCGATCATCCGGATATTTATCCGGATTTTGCCCACTTCTGAACTCCCGAGCGCAGGCCGTGCAGCCTATTGGCAAAACTTCGACTTGGTGTCTGTGCTGTACGTTTACAAATAGAGTGCTCAGAGCAAATTAAATACATCATTAGATCTGAAAAGTACCAAGTTTCCATCCAATGGGAAAAATAAACTACATTGTAAATCACAAAATTATATACCATATTTTGTTCATATCAGAAACAGAAACACAATCTCACCTAACGTAATTTCGATTAGAAATTATAACAATTTGGAAATTTGATGGGACGTTTTTTTTATCAGAGCGTAAGGCAGGTTCTACTTTTCTTTCTCACTGTCGTTTCTGCAAACCGTTCCCTTTTCCTGCACTAATCAAAGACCGTTATTGTAAATGCATAGATTTACATGTACATCTTTTCACTCAAACAAAATGATTACGAAGCTTTGGGTATCCACAAGTGCGCTGAGGCTCTCTGTGTGTGTGTGTGTGTGTGTGTGTGTGTGTGTGTGTGTGTGTGTGTGTGTGTGTGTGTGTGTGTGTGTGTGTGTGTGTGTGTCTCTCTCTCTCTCTCTCCCTCTCTCTCTCTCTCTCTCTCTCTCTCTCTCTCACTCTTTCTCTGTGCGTGTTTTTTTGTTTTTGATTTTGTTTTTGTTTGTTTTGTTTATTAAATTTTTTTATCGTTTTTTTTTTGGGGGGGGGGGGGAGGGTGGAAGGGGGAGGGAATTCGACACATGCTAAATTTAGATAAGAGAAACTAAGGATTCTCAGGCCGAGAGCTGATGTCACGCACTGAGGGCAGACTTCGCCCTCTCCATCGCCTGTAGGAACACTTTTGTCCCCAGTATAGAGCTACAAACTCGTGCGGCAGGGAAGAAACACTATCCCACGCGTGGCTAACAAAAGCCAAGATACCTCTACAGTGGCTACTGATTGAGTATGTGAGGCATCGTGGTGAAATCAGGCACTCGTCAAAATAATGAAATCGAAGAAATCTTCATTTTTTAGGCGAATAGGCAATTATTTTCTCATTTTCTTTTTTTTTTAAATTTGGCTCAACCCTGTTATGTCCATTTAAAACATCTTAGTAAGGATTTTACTGAAAAACATAGATTAAAGGCACAACAAAATGTAAAATTTTCAATGTCAAGGGACTCTCAGGCTATGGAAGTTACCAAAATTTGGCGGACATTAAAATAATTTTAAAAAATTAATCTTACTTCTGAAACCAAGCGACCCTGACCCCCTTCAATCACAAATATTTAGACTTCAATTCAAGATAGACGGATATTTCTTTTATTAAAAAGAAGGCAAATGAACAGGCGTTAAGATGATGCGAATAATCCCTTTTGCCCAAAATTGACGACGCCTGATATCACCAAGTCGTGACACACACACACACACACACACACACACACACACACACACACACACACACACACACACACACACACATGTGTGTGTGTGTGTGTGTGTGTGTGTGTGTGTGTGTGTGTGTGTGTGTGTGTATGTGTGTGTATACTTTATATAATGTACATGTAGCTACAAGATGAACCGACCTCGAAAGAAGCACGATCACTTGGCAGCGCGCAAAAGGGCAACATAAAATTGTCTGAGTCTATCGTTCTAAAATCTCCGAAACGATCTCGGCGGGCAAAAGAAGTACTCTGTTTCCCATGGCATTCCTCTCATTTCTAAGGTGATGCTTAGTTTTTTAAAGACCCCGCACGAACAGTTCAAACTGTAGAGACACTGAGAGAATCGTTTCAATTGACCCTACACTAGCCTACACTGAATCTCGTTTCTCTTGAGAGCTGTCTAAAGTTATACGTCGGTCTTGTAGAACCAGTTTCTTCACTCTTCGATTACCACAAAGGATAGGTGCCATTCACGATCTTCATCAATCACCGACATGAATCCAGATTTGAATCTTCTTACCCATTATGTCTCAGTATTATAACGAGGACATAATTTGTCACCATAAACTTGGACCATTTCCCGAAAATGTTCGAAGGAATTTTAAACTATGTCGGGTACACGCAGCTCTATATGGTGCACGTAAGCTTATGTTTGAGGAGACGGAAAAATTTGGACAGAAGAATCGATGCTAAAAAGAACATGTTTAAATAAAACCATGCTTCCTCTGTGCTCTCTCTTATACATCATTTTCAAAACGGAACGTAAAATAATTCGCAAGCAGTGCCGTTTGTTTCATGGCAGCGTGACCTATATTATGGGATCGGAAAACGGTTAGTTTTAGTAAGTTTTATGGCACTTGCTACACAATAGGGTCATATAAGTGCCGAAGATTAGAGGTGTTATAAGAGATTACAAATTGCGACCTCAGTGCTTTCTTGTCCTATCTCCATTTTGAATAACAGTGAAAACAGTTCATAACAAAGAGTTAGCTTTAACAAGAAGCCACATTTTCAATGTAAAAAAATGGAGATAGGAAAAACAGGCACAGAGGTTGCGAAATGCAAAATAAAAAAGGAGGTGAAACAATGATGATAGGTCATGTTTGGCAGGAAAGAAGGAGCAAACCACACCAGAGCAGCCGCCAACCACCCACAGGCCTACAGTGACAAGACAAAAAATATTGAAAACATAAAAAGTTTGTTCTGGGATGTGGTGGTCGTTTTAGCTCGGTTGACGTCATAAAGACTGACATCCCCCCCC
>NW_004797749.1:356264-362718 GCF_000002075.1 Aplysia californica
GAGAGAGAGAGAGAGAGACAAAGAGAGAGAGAGAGAGAGAAAGAGAGAGAGAGAGACAGAGACAGAGACAGAGACAGAGAGAAGACAGGAGACATATAAACAATCAAGCCAGGTTTTGTTGACAGATGTACAACGGTGACTAGAAACAGAGCTAACAAATAAAATACACCCACACGTATGACAAGGAAAAACAGAAAAAATAACTGCGCTCCAGAATGTGCACGGGTTTGAAAAGGGATAAAGGCCTATCATGGAGAGAAGGGTGAAAAAGGGGGAAATGGGGAGGGGGGAGAGGTGGAAGGAAGAGCGACAGGAGAAAAGATAAAGGGACAAAAAAAACAACAAAAGATCCCCCCCCCCCCAAAAAAAGACAGAAAAGACAAGAAAAAGAAAAAGAAAGAAAATACTTTAGACAACATAAGAACATCAAAATGAAAATCGTTTGTAACCGACGAAGTATATTAGAAGTTGATAAAGCATAGAAGAAAACGGAACATTTATCAAGAGGAGGTGGCGGTATCTTACTATAACGCAATACTTGACAACACTACGTCATTTCGAAGGTGGCGCTCGAAACCCAGTTGCAAAGGTGATTATAATGACTGTAAACGTTCCACACCCCCATTGTCACAATTTTGAATATTCAGGAGGAAGGCTGCTTCCAACCTGTTTGTCAGAACTAACCCGGGCTGAGAGGAAACCCGCCTCCCAGCAGATAGAAGTAGAAACTTGATAGAATAATTTCCAACTGAGCTTATGGCGCGCCTTCGTACAGATACTATCAAAAAGGCAGAGGAAGTTGTTATCAAAGACCATAAGAACTGCTGAAGAACATGTTTCCTTCAAGCTTTGCACGTTTTTTGTTGTGTTTTTTTCTTTGTGCTTTTGTTTTTGGGTTTTTTTTGTTTTTTTTTTTTGTTTTTGCTTAAGTAACGAGAAACACATCGACACAATAATCATCATTTGTTGTTGGGAAAAGTAAGACAGACAAACAGAAACAACAGAGGGAATGTAAATGAGTAGGTCCTACCTGTGGCGCCCTCCAACCACCAGCTCTTTCTAGCTGCCCGACGTCAGTGGGTAGTTGAGGTCATTTAGCATAAAAACACGTGATAAGCGGCAACGGTTCGCTACAGTGGGACAGGAGCTCCTGACTCTTTCTGCAGCCTTTCTACTGCTACTCCTTGGCTCCTCCTTACTGCTGTCTTTCAGCCACACCCCTGATATGATCTTATAGTAGGAAAGATCTACACCTAGCCTTCTCGGACAAGGGCGAAAAATCTCGGAGGTCTAGTGTGCAAGTTGCACAGGTTAAAGATCCCTTGGCGGTCCAAAATCGATAAGAGTAGGCTTCGGCCGCCACCCGGGCAAAATTCAAAATTTCCTACCAACTTTAATGTGTACCACGAGCTCATATTAAGACCGCAGGCAGTTGCGAGCGCCGTAAAACACTTACACAAAAAACAACACAAAAAGATCCCTTGGTGGTCCAAAATAGATAAGAGTTGGCTTCGGCCGCCACCCGGGCAATATTCAAAATGTCCTACCAACTGAAAAATGTGTTATGTGTCACGCGCATTCATATGACCCTATGCAGTTGCGAGTGGCGTCAAACACATAGGCTTACAAAAAAAAAAAAGAAAGAGTTCTGCTAAATTCGGCCCCACTCTACGGACAACACCCAGGCTACAACGAGACAATAATCAACGTCAGTTTACCTTTCTAATCATTAATCAACGTCAGTTTACCTTTCTAATCATTAATCATTGCATACTTTTAACGACCATTTCAACTCCGTAAGTCCATCTCCGATATGACATAGCCAGAAGGGTGGAGCGCCTTAAAAACCTACTCCTAAAAACGAAGTTCAGAACATCCCGTTGGCGTAGTCCAACTAATCTAGATTAGGGACGTGCCTTTTCCGTCTAGGTACAGTAGGCCAACGGATGACTATTTTTTTGCTCTAATAGAATTAAAAGGGTGAATGGCACGTTCAAGCCTGACTCTATTAAAAAAATCTCATGAAAAATAAAGGATATCACTTCCCCAGCTGACCCCCCCCCCCCCCCCACACACACACAAAAGGAGGTCAAAGAATGCGCAGAACGTGACAACAGTTCATGTCTTGCGGAGCTGTCTGTGCCCCAGTCTTTTGATAAAGACGTCACGCAGGGGCTAGGCTGTTTGTTTTTAGGCAGATAATGATATATAACTGCAGTTGAAAAGGTACGGTACTCAGTCTACGAGCAAGGAGGTTATTATACAGTAAGGTCCTTGGTTACTAGAAAGAAAAATACAATGAAAATGAGGAATGATAACGAAAACAGAAGTTTGATTGGAGAGGAGCAAACCAAACCAGAGCACCCGCTAACCACTCACGGTCAGCTTAGGAGAGGTAACGACGCTGCATAACCCAGAGACTGAGATAACAAAGCGAAATGAACGAACCATGCAGGGCTAATTCTGGGAATTCGTGTGCGTACGGACCTTCAGTTGGGAGGGATGCAAGACATAAGACCATTAATTACTTTGACTTTTGCACTCCATCCTTCCATCGGAAGAGCTACGTATTACGGGGTGCCCACTACGGACGGGATCGGCCGATCGCCCGATCGCCCGACTCGATCACCTCAAAAACAAACGTGTTTGTTTTCAGTTTCAGGCGATCGAGTCGGGCGATCGGCCCGATCCAGCTGTAGTGGGCACCCCGTACACGGCTCAGACTTCGTAACCAAAGTCAATCAAACGTTTCGCTTGAGTGGGCTTGATAAACAGGCAATTTTTTTGTTTTAGTAAGAGTTTTACGGCGCTTGCAACACAATAATATGGTCAGATAGAAGCTGAAGGTTAGAGGTGTTACAAGCGAGTAACAAACACTAAAGGAAGGAAAAGAGATGACGACGACAGATGTTTGATAGGAAAGAAGGAGCAAACCACACCAGCGCATCCTCTAACGACCAACAAATAGACTGTGACATCACAAGAAAAACACTTGACACAAATGTCCAGAACAACATTGCTGAATCAACTGTTTTCATTCAGACACACGTAAATATTTTCAATACAGTAATTGACTGGTCATGCTGTTAGCTCGGTTGTTTAGTTTTAGTTTCAGCACGAGTGTCACGAATAATATAGAGGTGTTACTAGAAAGTATCAAAGATAGAAAAGGACGACATTTTGTTTAATAGGAAAGAAAGAACAATGCAAACTAGAGCATCCGCCAACCATCCATTAGCTCAGTATAAAACTAGATTTAGTGACCCAGATTTGACACCAACTACACGAATGAGGCATGTTTGAACTTGGATTAGTTGAAGAGTCTCGAAAGGTGAACAACTTGTATCATTATGTCATAGCCGAATAAGAGATTGACTTTGACAGAAGCCCAACCCTTTTTTATATAATATATTCAAATGCGCAGCAGACTCATGTTAAACAAAACTCTTCAAATAATTTCGAGTAGAAATGCCCATGGTTAATGTTTGTTTGCTCTATTATACTCATATAGATCTGTTACTCCTCGTTCAATACAGGTGCATACGCACAGGAAAGGCAGGAAAAAAGGGGCGGGGATTACCTCAACAATATACCATCTCCCATAAAATGCACCAGCAGATTGACTCAATGAAATGGGGGGAGATCGTCGGACGATTTGTTTGCTTTGGAGCTTTGCGCAAGAAGCTCACGGGCAAAGGCACGAGTTTGTTGTACCCAGGAGTGTGCAAACACAAGGACCGTCCTTGAAACGTGAGGCCCTTGACCGACGCTCTGTTTGAACAGGGCCTTCAGCTCGAAAAACTGGTCCAAGAAAAAGAAGGATATTAGATCTTTGCCACTACGCTAAAACGCAGAAGGGTGCGCCAGGTCGCGTCTGTATAATATTGGGGTTCGAAGAGTCCAAATTGTCCAGTTAATAATCATCATCATCATCATCATCATCATCATCATCATCATCATCATCATCATCATCATCATCATTATTATCATCATCATCATAATAATAATAGTAATAATAATGATAATAATAATAATAATATATATCATTTATATATTGTATACATCCCTCAACCCCGATAAGAGTACACAAGTTCTGAGAGCTGCAGAAAACTTTCGCTCCGATTAGAGTATTAGTTGTTCAAGATGTGTACCTCTTCAACTTCACGTATGCCGTAGCGGAGACAAAAAATCATCTCATGCCATAGTCTGTCTGACAGTTGGGCACCACTGTAGATTTTGAAGCCAGCATTATCCATTCCTCACAGTTCTTAGATTTCCGAGTGTGATATTCCAGTCACATCCAGTCCACTCTAGATCTAGATATCAAATTATCACGAGGATGAACTCAAGAACTCATTCGATATTTTCACTGATTAACTTGGGTTTTATATTGGAAAATGGTGATACCGTGAAAAGGTAATTTGGATTATTTCGAAAGTTGGGATTTAATAACACAGGCGCAAAGACAGTGAGAAAAGACTATCAAAATCAGTACCTTAGGAGGGTACCAAACACTAAACTCCAGAGTGAGCCTTGCCACCAGTCACCAGGAATTCTCACGGAGTGAATCACATTTATTCAAGACTCAAGAAAAGAGGCTCGGTGAGGGGAGGGTGGAGGTGAGAGGGGGTGCTTCTTTGTTTTTAGTAGAGGTTGTACGAGCACCAGAGAGGGGGTGCGGTACAACGCCCCATTTGCCACGATTACCACATGGCTCAGACTCCAAGTTGAGGTCAAGGTCATTGCTCTTAGCCCCACATAGGCTTGCTTACTTTCTGCACAAAGGTCAAGAACAAGTATCAATACAAGGGAGCGCAGTGGGGCTTGGCAATGAGTCACTTTAGCAAAATCCGGATAATATGTTAGTGCACCTCTTCGGTAAATAATATGTTATGAACCGATTCGGCAAAAGGGTTAGAACCACTTTGACAAATGGGTTAGCATAACTTCAACAAATGGGTGCACCAACTTCGACAAATTGGTCAGGGAAAAGAGCTAAGAATCTGAATTCGGATACTGTCTTATTGAGGATTATCCGATCATCCGGATATTTATCCGGATTTTGCCCACTTCTGAACTCCCGAGCGCAGGCCGTGCAGCCTATTGGCAAAACTTCGACTTGGTGTCTGTGCTGTACGTTTACAAATAGAGTGCTCAGAGCAAATTAAATACATCATTAGATCTGAAAAGTACCAAGTTTCCATCCAATGGGAAAAATAAACTACATTGTAAATCACAGAATTATATACCATATTTTGTTCATATCAGAAACAGAAACACAATCTCACCTAACGTAATTTCGATAAGAAATTATAACAATTTGGAAATTTGATGGGACGTTTTTTTTATCAGAGCGTAAGGCAGGTTCTACTTTTCTTTCTCACTGTCGTTTCTGCAAACCGTTCCCTTTTCCTGCACTAATCAAAGACCGTTATTGTAAATGCATAGATTTACATGTACATCTTTTCACTCAAACAAAATGATTACGAAGCTTTGGGTATCCACAAGTGCGCTGAGGCTCTCTGTCTGTCTGTCTGTCTGTCTGTCTGTCTGTCTGTCTGTCTGTGTGTGTGTGTGTGTGTGTGTGTGTCTGTGTGTCTGTCTGTCTCTCTCTCTCTCTCTCCCTCTCTCTCTCTCTCTCTCTCTCTCTCTCTCTCTCTCTTTCTCTGTGCGTGTTTTTTTGTTTTTGTTTTTGTTTTTGTTTGTTTTGTTTATTAAATTTTTTTATCGTTTTTTTTTTGGGGGGGGGGGGGGGGGTGGAAGGGGGAGGGAATTCGACACATGCTAAATTTAGATAAGAGAAACTAAGGATTCTCAGGCCGAGAGCTGATGTCACGCACAGAGGGCAGACTTGGCCCTCTCCATCGCCTGTAGGAACACTTTTGTCCCCAGTATAGAGCTACAAACTCGTGCGGCAGAGAAGAAACACTATCCCACGCGTGGCTAACAAAAACCAAGATACCTCTACAGTGGCTACTGATTGAGTATGTGAGGCATCGTGGTGAAATCAGGCACTCGTCAAAATAATGAAATCGAAGAAATCTTCATTTTTTTTGGCGAATAGGCAATTATTTTCTCATTTTCTTTTTAAAAAATTTGGCTCAACCCTGTTATGTCCATTTAAAACATCTTAGTAAGGATTTTTACTGAAAAACATAGATTAAAGGCACAAAAAATGTAAAATTGTCAGTGTCAAGGGACTCTCAGGCTATGGAAGTTACCAAACTTTGGCGGACATTAAAATTAAAAAAATAAATGAATCTTACTTCTGAAACCAAGCGACCCTGACCCCCTTCAATCACAAATATTTCGACTTCAATTCAAGATAGACGGATATTTCTTTTATTAAAAGGAAGGCAAATGAACAGGCGTTAAGATGATGCGAATAATCCCTTTTGCCTAAAATTGACGACGCCTGATATCACCAAGTCGTGACACACACACACACACACAC
>NW_004797749.1:366548-369094 GCF_000002075.1 Aplysia californica
GGCTTGTTCAACTTCTTAACCTCATCGGCATTTTCGGAGTGCCCAAATTTACATGAACAATCTGAGCCCCACCCCGTTCCCCACAAGCTCTAGTATATTAAACAGCACCTTGTCCACATATTTCTTCAGTGCAAGTTTGTAGATTTCCCCGTAAGACCACCGAGACCCCTCCACGTGAGTCTCGAAAAGTACCCACCCGTATGTTGAACTTCGCATATCTTGCCCTTGGGGTTCAGCGTCCCATAGTGGGCACACACATACCCTGTTCGTTTACGTGGGGGACATTACTGCCACGAACTCTAGTACTAAATATAACCTCTTTAACATGACCTGTAAAATCCCGAAGAATACGTCCAAGTTGTGGAGATCTTTGTACCCGGATCACCAGCATTCTAAATGAGTGGCGTGTTCTTACACTGGCAGCGCCACAGACCAAGCTGTCGCTATGTATAAGCTAAGCTTTATGTACCGTACGACAAAAATTCACAAAAGAAGAAGACAAGGAATAGCAGCAGAAAGGCTGCAGAAAGAGTCAGGAGCCATGGGGAGGGGGCAAAGGAGGTGAGGGGGGTAGGGGCAGAAAGTGGAGACGAAAGCAGTGTTAAAGAGCAGGAAAGAAGGTGAAAGGAGACGATTTCAGAGAATAAAAATTTCCGTGGCTGTCCGGATTCGAACCCGGGACCTATTTAAAGAGAGGTGAACACCCTAGCCTCTCGACCAAGAGCACCCCGTAAATAGCTTTGAATATCTGCACAAGACAAGCGTTCTAAAAAAGGCGGACGTAATGCTTATTTAGCATAGGCACCCACTGACATCGGAATTTCAATTATCAGCCAGCAGTATACGATGAATATATTATTAAACGTGTTTTTACTATAAATGGCATGTCTTGTGTGTATGTACGATTGCATCTAACCATTCTTACATTCCACTGCCATTGTAAACGACCAAGACAAATTTCTCAAACTCAGATGAGTAAAGATTATCATTGTCATTGTAATTTATTTTCTCATTGTCAGAGTTTGAAATACGAAACCAGGAAGAATTAAATCTTTCAGTAAAAATATGTAGCGACAATGTATTACAGGATATTCTAGACCAAGAATACAACAGACAGAAAAAAAAGAAAGAAAGAACATAGATGTATTTGTGCATGTTGTTTATCTGCGTTACACAATAAAACAGAAAAAGAAAGCAATTCACGTGTTTTAAAGCTCCTAACAAATACCCCCACGTTGGGCGTCTGGTGAAATCTCTCTACGCCATTGATAAATTGTCTTTAAAAGTTGACGAACAGGCTCGTTCAACATGGAACTTGTTCAACCGACCTGCTCGGTCATGCTGTGAAAGAAACAGAAATCCAAATGCAAAGCCCCCCTCCCAAACAAAAAAACAACAGCAAACAAACAAACATACATACAAACAAAAAACCCCAAACAAAACAACATAACAAAAAGAAATCCCTCCCCAAACAACAACAACAACAACAACAACAAGAACAACTACAACAACAACAACAGCAACAACAACGAACATGAACCACTAATAAACAAACAAACAAACAAAAAACAAGGACAGTAAAATAAATCCACAACAACGAAAACAGAACTACAACAAGCAAGTCAATAGTTATGATTAAACTAACATCAACTGAAAGTCATTGGCCTACTATATTATACACTCTACTGGAATTGAGCAATAAATCTCGAGAGATGCAAAAAATTAGAAGGTCTAGATTTATACTCTCAAAACAAAATGCGCCTCGTGAAATATCACTCCGACACTTCCGCTGTGATGGACAGCAACGCAGATTTGTTTCGTTATTCAGTGGAATAATCACAAAGGCCAAAGAAGGACGGGAACTTTTTGTCTAATATATTTTCTAAATTCAGGAAATTAATGAATAAAAAATCGGGCTCCATCAAGGGGACCTATCTACCTTTTTGGAGGTACTTGCCAACTTTCAACCCTGTAGCTGACGTAGTTTTATGGGGAAAGTGACACATGTGTTTCCAAGTCGCCAAATATAGATGAGACGTTTTCAGGTGTACACACGTTTAACACGAACGACCTTTAGCCGGCCCAGTGAACATTTACGTGCTTATTATTATTTTATTTTTTTAGGGTATACAAAGTACCATGACACGAATAATCCAGAATATTATGCTGTTAGTGTTTTAATATATTTTCCCAAAGAATTAAAAGTCTAAAAACTGAACTCAGGGCTTACTCACACTACTCGTATATGTGCGCGCGCGAGTGTGCGTGTAAAGTTTTCGTTACAAAGTGAACATGCGCAAATCTAACGCGCAATAAAAGCCGTTTAGAAAATGTGTCCACTAACTCCTTGTGGACTGAAGTGGGTCAAGTGACCATAAGAAGGGAAGATAGCACAGGAGGCACTCAAACAAAAGAGGATTGATGCTACAACTTCACACGTGCGGGAATAGTCTAGGCAAAATCGAGAACAATGGACATGCATGACATACTATCGTGGTTGATACTAACGTCACTAGGGCGGCTGGACAGGTGCCGATATATATATA
>NW_004797749.1:370849-372261 GCF_000002075.1 Aplysia californica
TATTATAATTATTATTATTACACATATATTATTATAAATAATATTATTAATTGCTGAATCCCACTTCTACGAACTGGAAAATATAAAATAAACATTGATAAGATTGCAGACAGAGTAGAAATATGATCGTCTTTACTATTGGCCTATTATATTTACTAAATAATGTTTTATCTTTATCTCTGTCCATCTTTCTTAGATATTTTTTCTCAATCGTCCTCTGTCTCTACCTTCTATTACTGCTTTCCGTTTCAGTCTTCTCTTTCATTATCAAGAAAAAAGATCCCTGAAAGGGCGGGGAATCAAACCCCAGCCTCATGTGTGACAGGGCGGGGACAAGGGAATCTTACCACGAACACTAACTACCGATGACGTACTCCGTTTTTTTGTGTGTGTTTTTTGGGTTTTTTTGGAGAGTGCGTTTTTTGTTGTTGTAAAACAATAAATTATGGCTTTAGACACGTGGCAATATTATAGTTTAACACTAAACACGAATCTCAGCTTGCCACGCCAAGGCCACATTCAGCAGTCATGAAACCAGTGGCGGAGAAAGTCAATTGTTCCTTTCATTATATCCTATACAGTGTGTCATCCCCGGAGAAAGGATCATGGATCCAAGTTCAATGTTTATAAGATTGGCCAAAAAACGCCCACAATTTTTAAAAAATAAATTGTTATTACTATACGACAACATAATTATAATAACAATTAAGGTCTAGATTGCACTGTTTAATAGTGTTACATTTTTAAAAATATCATTCAATTTCTGAGCCTTTAACTTTAAAAAAAGGAGAAACAAAAAGGAGTCCGCATAGTTATTAAATGGTTATTATCAATGTTATTGTTATTGTTAATGTTATAAGCACAGTTCTTTTTATCGCAACGTCACCAGATGGCTGGCTGTGCTCCGATCCCAGGCACAGGGAAATACATAATATAATATACTTTTTTCCGGCCAATTCCCGACGAGGCGTCGGTGCGGAATGACGTCACTACGGTCGAAAGGTACAATTTTAGACAGAGAGAAGCGCAGTAAATCAAAGGATGACCAAGGTGGCGTTCGGACGCAGCGAGACAATATAATATCATTATTATTATTATTGTAAGACAGACATAATATGGCATCTGAAGCGTTTCTTAGCTTGTATGTTTGTTTGGTTGTGTCTTTAAAAACCTTTTTAGGCGCTTACCGACACAATCTAGATCATTTAGGAGTAGGACTTCGACCCCATATGCCAGATGCAACCCAGGCTGAAAGGGATACTACGTTCCAGCAGATAGACTGAAATACTCGAAAATTGAACTCAGGTCTTCTGCAGGCGACAGCAAAGCGACTTCGCTACACAACAGATACCGGTGCAACAGAGGGGTACACAAACTATTACGAGCAGAACAAACAGTCGAACCTTTCGACT
>NW_004797749.1:376887-425852 GCF_000002075.1 Aplysia californica
GTTTGTATGTATGTATGTATGTATGTATGTATGTATGTATGTATGTATGTATGCATGCGTGTGTGTAGGTATGTATGTGTGTGTGTGTGAGTGTGTGTGTGTATGTGTGTGTGTGTGTGTGTGTGTGTGTGTGTGTGTGTGTGTGCGCGTGCGTGCGCGCGTGTGTGTGTTTCACCGGGTGACATTGATACACAACTTCACCATTGACGATACAAATTTAAAAATAAGATAATTTGCTAAAATTTACATAGTATCGCATCAAATCAGGTTCTCTGGAAGCCATTTTTCTTATTTTGAAACGCTGATTCCGAATATGAAATCGTTTTGAGATACGATGATTATTTAAAAAAATTTGTGCCCAAAGTTTAATCCTGCGCGACAGCAAATTTTGAAGTGATGCTACGTCACAACATGCAAGCCCCACGATCTTGACATCAGGCGCCACCAAGTCTGGGACAGTTTTGTCCTAATGCGGTAGGCGGCTATATTTCTCTATAATCACAGACGATATTACACCGGGACTGGGATAGTCCTGTCCCACGGATGTTGTAGCAATTCACAACTGCTCGGGACTCAAATCGACAAGAATGCCCTGTCGTAATAGGTGCGGTACATTACACTCTAATTCAAAGGTTTCAAAATCCTGACGGGTCTGTCCCAGGACAAACTGTCGTAGTGCGGTACTAGCCTAAATGGGAATGAATGTGGTCACACACGGCCCTGATATGTCTCGAAATTCGAAACTGATGTGGGAAATCTCAACAACTCTAACGTGAAACTGTCGGGATGGACAGAATGGATGGGTTCACAAGCAGCTTTTCTTCCCTTGAGGCCCAAACTGTAATGGGAAGATTTCAGTTAGAGTTTGTCACTTTGTCACTGTCACTGTCGCTCGTCTTTGCATTGTGGAGGACTGATGTGTGTGTGTGTGTGTGTGTGTGTGTGTGTGTGAGTGTGTGTGTGTGTGTGTGTGTGTGTGTGTGTGTGTGTGTGTGTGTGTGTGTATGTGTGTGTGTGTATGTGTGTGTGTGTGTGTGTGTGTGTGTGTAAATGAGTTGGAGGTACATCATGTACATAATACAAAATGCAGTGAGGGCGACGTCTCATGATGCATTAGCCACTATGATTTGCCGATATGTCATCATTATTTATACTGTAAACTAGTACTTGTCAACCGTTTTATAGCAAGCGCACACCTTAATGCCAAAATGTTCGTTCCGCCCACTTTCATATACCGGTACTTCTTATAAGGATTATAGGGACATTGAATAATACCCGTCACTAACTCAATTCCAAGAAACATTTTATTTATAAGAGTTGACAACCTCTTCACATATCCGTCAATAATGCCAATGTTCATATCTGATGAGGGTAACCACCTTTCCGATACACCTATCAGTGGGTGGTTGGCGGGTGCTCTGAGTTGATTTGCTCCTACTTTCCTATCAAAGATGATAATATCGTCGTCTTTATCAGAATCTGTCCTCCTTCTCTGCTGTATTTGTTACTCTCTTGACACTTGTCTCTATTCTTTGGCAGTTATGTGACCCAACTGTCTATCAATTAAGGGCTGGTGGGGCACCTAGAAATTTTGTTTTGGGGCCAATTTATGCAAAATGGTGTTATTACATATTATAGTACCTGGACATTAATTCCTGAACAATATCCAGAAACGTATGAAAGCCTTGCTACACCCTAAACCTGTCTTTTTTGTCCAAGTGTTTCTGCGAAAACAGATGTTTTCCAGTCGGTTCTTACCTTTATTGGCTGTTTTCTCACAATTCTATTTTTTCACACATTATCCCATTTTTCTGCCCTGTTTCTTGTTTAATTTCAATACTGCTGAATTTTTTATTAGTGGATTAGTTTTTGATTTATGGGCTTAGAAAACATGAATTTTCCATTTTTTCACTTTTTTTGCAACAACCCAATTGTAAATGTAAAAAAAGACAAACTAAAGCATATATCAAAAATCCAACAAGCGAAATGTAAGAGCTATATATTTACTGTTGGCATGCCAAATTAGAAGTAAATCAGTTTATAAATAAGGAAATAAAATGGGATTGAAAAAGATATACAAAATCCAATACGGCCGCCGTTTCCATAGCAACCGATTCAAAATATACTTTTTGAACAATATATTTCAAATCCCCAATAGCACACAATGTCCCACAGCAAAATTGGGCACTCTAGGCCTTGTAATAGCCAAAATAGACCTCAGGTGCCATAAAAACGTACTTAAAAAAAAGAAAACCATTGTCTGCGTTTTGTTGAGATTTACCTCGAATTCATGCCTGTTGAATCGTTTCGTTTGTATCACAGTTTAGCTTGCTTTGTGGACTACTCACTGAGTCTGATATCGTCGGTCAAATATAAATAAATAAATAAATAAATAAATAAATAAATAAATAAATAAATAAATAAATAAATAAATAAATAAATAAATAAATGGCAGATGACAGTTATACCTGATAGAAACTGAATTCCATGTTTTCCATGCTCCTTTAAACTACGGGAGAGCTCAGCTATAAAAATAGTGAAAAGTTTTGGGCTTAGAAGACAAATAAGCCCTGATTTAGGCCAAAAGGGCAGTAAAAAAAATAGTCTAACCTTTTTACCGTAACACGTACCCAACTGCCGCCAATACAGTGAAATTGTGAGGCAGCGATGTGGAATCAGGCTCTCGTCAATTTTGGGGCATGTAGAGTTATTGGTATCATCTTAAAGCTTGTTCACTTGTCTTTATTTGGATGGAAAAAAATATCCATTTATCTTGAATACAAGTCGAGATATTTGCAAAAGAAGGAGGTGAGGGTCACCTGTTTTCAGAGGTAAAATTAGTGAAAAAATGGCCGCCAAAGATTAGTTATTTCTTTTGCTTTAGAGTCCGTGGTAACTGAATATTGACTTTTTTTGTGTGCCTTTAATCAACGTTTTCCAGAAAATCTACACAGAAATGAGTTCTTTAATGGGCATGAAAGGTGTTGAGCAAAAAAAAAAAATTTGATAAAAATTCACAAACCAGCGAAAACTACAAGTTTTTTCACTTTGATTATTATGACGAGAGCCTGATTCCACCACGCTGCCTCACTTATGAACTCTTGATAGAACGGAACATGTGGCCAGAAAGTCGGTATATTTTACTATACTATAAAGATATCGGAGAGTACGCTGTCTTACTGTCTTGCTTACGTTCTACACCAACTACTGTACTTGTGATAACAAAAATCATCAAACTAATGAAATTTGCGGATGAATCCACTCTACGAGGCCTTATAACAAAAAATGAGAATGAATACAGGGACGCTGTAATTATATTTACACATTGGTGTGATAAACACTTCCTTTTACTAAATGTAAAAAAGACAAATGAATTAATAACAGACTTTAGAGTAAAAAAAGACCAATTGCTGCCACTATGTATTACAGATGCGGAGGTGGAGGTGGTAAGCTTTTACAAGTGTCTTGGTGTAATAATCGTTAACAAACTTGACTGGCATCCCCTTGCTGCTTTTGTGCATAAAAAAGTAAATCAAAGAATGTTTCTTTTAGGAAATTAAGAAGTTTCCGTGTTGATAATAAGGTTATGCCCCTTTTATACCATTCTTTGGTTGAAAGTGTGCTATTATTTTGTATTTGCTGCTGGGGTGGGGATTGTAAGATTAAAGAAACAGAAAAAATTTACAGAACCATTAAGAAAGCCAGCAAGACCTCTGGGTATGATTTTACTAGAATTGATATAAATGTATAACACCACACGTATAAAAAAGTTAAAAAGCGTAATAAACGACCCATTACACCCCCTTTCCTCGCAAATTGTAAGATCACGCAGCGGCAGATATGTACCTCCAAAAAAAAAGAAAGAAAGATATAAAATAAGTTTTTTTTTTACCACCTAGCCTAAGGTTTTAGTCAGAATGAGCATAGATGTGTGTTGCTCTTTAGAGTATTATGTACATCTACATAACTCCAAGGGTCTTGCAACTTTTAATAAAATTTGTGCATGTGTTTGAATGATGCATCTAATGTGAATATATACATTTTGTCAGCTTTACTTCTCTTTTCATATTGAATTTTAATTAGAATAATAAATAAGTTTAATTTTTAAAAGATCTATACCTGCATGTGTTTTTACGGCCCCCGTAGAGCCAAGAAAAATTTCGAGATAAAAAAGGTTTTCATGTATCTTATCTATCTTATATATTATAATCAATTCACAACACACCATTCCACTAGGAAATAGCCATCTTCAAAATTATAATAATATTGAAAGGCACAAATAAGGAAAGAAGGAATATCACTTGATGCGGTCTTCGACTTTTCATGTAAGATCGCATTACCACTAGGTCGTGATTCCGTGTTTTTCACATTAAATTGAGACACCGTGGTTGACTTCATGATCAGTGAGGCCAGAAAATATCACTATTCAACATTTCGATGGCTACCCACAAGAAGTTAGTATATCCACTTCTGACCTATGCTCCACTTTTGGTCGATATGGGTGGTGAGATTTTGAGCCGCTTTTTGTCTCTGTAGATATCTAAGCCGCAGCTTAGTTCAGGAACGAGATATTAACGGTTCTTTTTTTAAAAACCCTATATTATAGGGATTTCAAAATCGATAAAATTTCAACCTCGGTTTTCTTTCTCGAAACTATGAAAAGTGGATGTAGTCACTTCTTGCGCTCAGCCATCGATGTTTTTTCAGGGGAACAGGTTTCTGTAATTGGCAAATAATATCTTTTAAAATACCTGCCCCATAAAATATCAGAGGTATTCTTGGAGATAGCTCTTTGTTGAATATACAAAACTAATATCCTTCCAGAAAGCTGCAGACCTATTTATACTGTTCAAAAGGTATGTATTTTTTATCTCAGAATTATAACGTTTCTCAAATTTACAGATTTTTATTTTGGACAAAATTATATTCCATTTTTTTTTCTCTTCAAACTGGATCTTTCTCAACTTTCTGAACGAGCGTGAACTTCTTACACCCCTCTCCTCTTGTTCGTAACACTCGTGAAAGAACCATATATATATCTATCCTAAATGTGATTCTCAAATATTTACTGTTACCTTCGTCTTTTTCAGCATTTGGACGTGAACGGGAACAGAGCACGACAAACGAGCGAACGAGCCAGAAACAGAGAGAATGAGAGAAAGTGTGTGTGTGTGCGGGAGGGGGGGGCAGTAAGAGAGAGAGAGAGAGAGAGAGAGAGAGAGAGAGAGAGAGAGAGAGAGAGAGAGAGAGAGAGAGAGAGAGGGAGGGAGGGAGAAAGGTGATGGGAGAGAGAGAGAGAGAGAGGGGGTGGGAGGGTGGAGGGGGAGTAGCCTGTGAGATATTATGAGGATGGTGCAGAGATTACACGTTGAGAAACAGGTAGAGACAGAAATGTAATGTGTATGTACTTTCCTTGTGTTGTTTTGTACATTTGTTGAAAAATGCAGTCTTTTAGGCCAAGAACAAAACATACACTGTTGATCTTATACAATACATAGGCCTAATTATTTATTTAATTTTATATTTTTGTTAGTGAACGCATTTTCAGGCTCACTGCTTGACTATTTTTCTCATTGAAATTTATTATCATCATAATTCATTATTATTTTTCTTCTATTTGGCCTATTATTAGGCCTATCATATTTTTTATTACTATTAATATTACTATTACTACTAATAATAGTAATAATAATTATAGTAGTAGTAATAGACCTAATAATAATAATAATAATAATAATAATAATAATAATAATAATAATAATAATAATGATGATGATGATGATTATCAATAAATAATATTATTATTTTCTTTCATAAATTAACGAATGTAGCTCAGTACGACCTTCACGCAATAATGCTTTTTAAGGGAAACAACTCTTGCTGAAAACATCGCTTCAAATCGAAACATGGCAAACGTTTCACTGAATTCATATTTACATTCGGTAAGAACAATCTGTTCGTGACTGCTGTGGCTAATTGTAAAAGTAGTCACATTAATTTCTAATCCTATTAGACATTTTACCTTTGGAATCCGTGCAGTTAAAGAGACTTAGCTTTGGCGTTTACTAGATCTAGATCTAGATCTAGTCTAAAGTAGGCCTTTTTAGTGCTAATTTAGTAGAAGTTTTCCAGGCAGGTGCTATTATATTTGCAATGCCGCCTTCTGATAGCTTCCGTGCTATTTGAAACGCCGCGTTCTAAATAGCTCCGCTATTTGAAACGCCTGTACTAGGCCTAGATCTAGCAGCCATCGTTTCCTTATAATAATATTGTAGTTCTGCCTGAATTGTGGAAGCTTTCTATTCTGAGTTCAAATTCAAAGTGGCGTACGTAACTCGTGTGTAATGCCAATGCGTATTACAGCCTGCCTTTACGCATGCATAGCATCAAGGCTTTGTATACGACCCTCCACTTCACATAATAAGCTAGATCTAAATCTGGCGATTGTTAAGATTCCCGCGTTTAATTCCGATGTGTGTTTTTCATACCCTCGCATCGCTTTGGTCCCTAACCCTAGCCCTAACCCTAACCCTAACCCTAACCCTAACCTTAACCCTAACCCTAGCCCTAACCCTAAACCTAACCTAGGGTTAGGGACCAAAGCGAAATATGCCTGAGGGTATGAAAAATGCACATCGGAATTAAACGCAGGAATCTTAACAATCGCCCTAAATCTAGATCTAGAGCCTATGTACGGCATACCGTCACCTTAGTGTTTTGAGATGACTATTTCCGGAAGTGAACTTTTGTATTTCCATAACTTCGGCTCTTTCAAAAACATCGACCCAAAATTTCGTTTTGTTGAGAGGCCAGCCTTTCCTGTAGGTGTGGGGTGAAGTTTTTAGTCAAATAGTGTATAAAGAAGACCCCTAACCGAGACTTGACGCATGTCATGACATGTACCCCATACCGTCATGTGTCGGGTTTTCTGTCTTGGTATGTACCCCATACCGTCACCCACTACACCCCATACCATCACCCCCAAATTGAAGCACAACTAGGCGTTTGAAAAGAGGAAAGAAGCAAAGACGAACTCCTTTTGTACAGTGGGCCTAAGACAGAACTAATGTTTATATTGACATACTAAAAAGAACAACCACCAGAACAGACTCACATACATCTTACTCACACATAGATCTAGATCTAGGTACATGAATGTTTCATTTTACTCTTCCACACATATATCACAAACTCATATGAACATGATCTTCCTCACACACAAGTACATGAATGCTTCATTTTACCCTTCCCCACATATATCACAACAAACTCACTTGAACCAGATCTGTTTAAAATCGCTCTTGTAAAACCTTTGCTAAAGAAGCAAAACTTAGATCAGAATGTCTTAAAGAACTATAGACCTGTTTCAAATCTACCTTTTTTGTCTAAAATCCTTGAAAAGGTTGTCCTCGAGCAGCTTCGTCATCATTACAAGAAAACAATCTGTTAGAGCCATTCCAGTCTGCCTATCGAGCTAACCACAGCACAGAAACAGCACTTCTTGAAGTCATGAATCGACATGCTTACTGATTGTGATTCAGGAAAAGTTGTTTTGCTGAGCCTTTTAGATCTATTAGCAGCTTTTGATACAATTGACCATCACATTTGATTGAAGCGATTGGAAGTGTCTTTTGGATAATCCGGGACTGCCCTTAGCTGGTTTTCTTCTTACCTGTCAAATCGTTACCAATCTGTTTTTATTAAAGGGCTTAAGTCATCAGATCATGCTCTTAAGTATGGGGTCCCCCAGGGCTCAGTCCTCGGTCCAGTTTTGTTCACCATTTATACTCAATCACTTGTGAAGGAAATAGTTAAATATGACTTAAAATACCATTTCTATGCTGATGATACCCAAAGTTATGGTTCAACATTGTTTACCAACTTAGATGAACTTGTCCATCGTGCTGAAAATTGTATTGCCTTAGTGAATAACTGGATGAACAAAAATAAATTGATGTTAAATGATAATAAAACAGAAGTCATTCTGGCAGGCAATGCAAAGTCTGTTAAAGAGGTTGACCATGATCACATTAAAATTGGTAATGCAAAAATTTTATTTTCAAGAAAAGTTAAGAATCTTGGCATCTATTTTGATTCTAGTTTGTCAATGTCGGCTGAGGTAAATCATCTGATCAGCTGCATGTATTTAGAAATAAGAAAAATTAGTAAAATACGTCATCTGATCAATACCAAGTATACTGCTTTACAAGTAACTAGCTTAATTTTATCTAAACTCGGTTTTATAAATTGTAACTCCTTGTTATCAGATATCACTGGAGAAAGTTAAAAGACTTCAAACTGTCCAAAACAATGCAGCACGTTTAGTTTTATGGAAAAGAAAGCGAGACTCTGCTAAACCTCTTTTACGAACATTGCATTGGCTTCCTGTTGAGAAAAGGATTGTGTACAAGTTGGCCACCATATGTCACAAATGTTTGAATGATAATGCACCATCATATTTATCAAATCTGTTAAGACTGTACATTCCAACTCGCAGTTTAAGGTCATTTTCAGCTGACAAAAAGAAATTTATTTTACCTTCTGTGAAACTTAAAACAATGGGTGAAAAGGCATTTGAATACCAAGGCCCCAAGATCTGGAATGCTTTACCAAGTAGATTGAGAGAAATCAAATCTTTTGATTCATTCAAATGTCAGCTGACGTTGTTTCTGTTTTTAAATTAATAAGATGAATATTTGGAATAATTTTCTTTAGTCAGAACACAACGTTTCATGTTACTGTTGTATGTCGTACTGTATTGTAAAGCGCTCAGAGCCTGTGTACTTTATTAGGGGTTGAGCGCTATATAAATATCATTTATTATTATTATTATTATTAACATCTTTTACTCACACACAAGTACTTGAATGCTTCATTTTACTCTTCCACATGTAGGCCTATCACAACAAACTCACATGAACATCTTACTCGCACACATACATGAATTTCCCTGTTGTTTCTTCTTCTTCTTTCCTGCTCTCTGCTTCTCCAACTTCCTTAACTTTTCTCCTCTTTTCTCTTCTTCCTTCTCCCCCGTTTTCTCTTCCTCTTTTCCACTTCTTCCTTTTTCTTTTCTTCTTCCAATTTCTTCGCCTCCTCCCATGCTTTGTACTTTGCCCGTAAGACATGTATGTAGGGGCCTTAGCCCGCTTCTCTGTGTTGAAACCTTAGATAGTTCCAGCTTGCTGGTATGGGCAGGTTGACGAACGAGGGGGAAGGAATGAGTTGATTTTACAAATCAAGGTATTTTGTGTATGCCCCCTCGTTCTCCTTAGGTTCGATTTTGTGCCAATGGCAACGGCGGACCCAATGCATGTCTGATGCCATCCATCCAGTGGCAATGGCGTGATCAATTAGACTGTCAAGGACAAAGCAAAAGTGTTGTCCTGAGGCAGTTTTTGGGGGGCTTGGGGCATCACCAGAGTTTCATCTTCCAATGGTCTCAATGCCTGCTCAGGTAGACAATAGACATAGTCCTGGTTAATCACAGGATCCCAAGCTGGTGTTGAAACCAAAGGTAGCTGAAACTCTGCTGCAGGATCCAGGAAGTCCTCGGAGGTACATTCGATCCCCGAGAATTCCAGACCTGTGGTCGAAAAGTCTAAGGCATCAACTGACCACTCACAACTAGAGACAAGGGCAGTTGGGGGAGGGCCAGCAAGTTTTTCTTCTGAAACTGAAGCAGTAGGAGCAGGAACAATATCACAACATGTGGAAACAGTGGCTGGAAGAACATCATCACAACATGTGTATACATTGGACAGAGGAACATCATCATTACATACAACGGGATAGAGTTTCCTTCATATAAATTTGTTTCAAACATTAAAAAAGAAAAATCTAAAGTCGCTCATTTTCTAATGAATCCGTGTCTAAATAGATCTATCTAGATCTAGATCTATATAAAATCATAGAAACTAAAAAATCTAAAGTACTAAGATGCCATCCATAGTCCGTCAAGAAATAGGGTGACCTTATTTAGGCCTAAATAAGCTAAACCCCCCCTCCCTTACCTTATTTAGGCCACCTGTGGCCTAAATATACTAAACCCCCCCTCCCTTACCTTATTTAGGCCATGTGGCCTAAATAAGCACTCCCCAAGAAATAACTATTTTTCAAGTCACGCTGCATGTAAAAAATACGGTGACTGTATGGGGTACATCCATCAAAAAATTGTACCCCATATCGTCACCCCCCTACGGGCGCCAATTGTTACAACAAAGAGCAGCGAATGGTTTGTGGTGGTAACTAGACACCTTATAAACTGAATAAAAATGCGAAACGAATCCTGCGGGTACGATTGTAGAACCAATAGCTTATTTCTCAAGATGTATTGCACATCTGCAAGCCGTAATGGCTGAACGCGGTTCTTACATTTGGAGATGAAATGGATTATTTCTGCTCACACAGGTGTCTGATTCTGCTCAAAATTGTTGAACTTGAAAACAAAACAATGTTGAACGGAATTGTTTAGCAGACAGCATTCCAGATTATCGCATAATTGTCTGGTTGTCCAATTTTAGGCCAAATGCGTGCCAACTGACAGTATGACGTACGTGACGGTATGCCGTACATAGGCTATAGATCTAGGCTTTGTAGGCAGCACATTAACTATCAAACCAGACACCACAAGTGGACAAACTGAAACCCTGGAAGCATGCAGGCCCTTTGTAAAGGCCGTGAGCCGGGCTACCTGGGATGCGCGCAGGCCCTATATATCATGACCTACTTCGACTGGGAAGCGCGCAGCTATAAAGGGCATAGACATTGATCTTTTTTCAATGGAAAATTTCAGCATTCCGTATGGAAAAAAAACGTAGTAAATTTAGTAATTACAGGCCAAAGTTATAAATAGTGACCAATGACTTTGCATGATGTTATCTTGACCTCGTAGACCGTCTCTTGGCCTAAGATCATACTACAAAATAGTTCACTCAGCCAAAAAGGTGTCTGCGGAAGTTCGCACATTGGTTCAGATGACGCTGCTCACAGTCTTTGTTTTTGAAGCTCTCTTTCGTTTCACCAGAAGAAGAATAGGAGCACAGTTTGTTAGTTTCACTTTTTAATTAATTAAATATTTTCACACAATTGGGTCAACTTTGATCGCAAAGTCCGCACTTTTTCGAAGAGGGCGCCACCAAATATTGAGGACACTTTTTTAAATTGGCTCAATTATAGAGGAGTGAACTATCTTGTTATACACGATCTTTGTCTTGGCCAAGATATCAATCCAATAAAGTGACGCGGTTCAGCTGAGCGATTATCTAGGCTGTGAGCATACTTCTATCTAAATCTAAGAGCCGTGCGTAGGGAGGGCCATACACGCATATCTATGAGGCTATGCGTACGGGAGGGCCGTACGCATATCTATGAGGCTATGCGTACGGGAGGGCCGTACGATATCTCTGAGGCTATGCGTACGGGAGGGCCGTACGCATAGCCACAAGCTTCTCAGTTTCTTGATAAATCTCCTAGGATTTGACTCCTTTTTTTAATGACGTTGTCTTATTCCGATCAATATTGGGTAGATCTAGATCTAGATTAGATCTAACATTGTTTCTGACATTGTTTGCACCAAAGTAGACTGGACCTAGTCTTGTTCATCTCCCAAAATCATAAATATCATTTGAGTTTGTTGAGTTTGAGCCAGTAAGTCGAGACGCTTGGATAACAATAACAAAATAGTGCAACTCGATATTTATAAGCAGTATTTCCTGTCCGCAGTGTTGTCGTACCATAGATCTACCTAAAAATATTATCTAAAGTTAGGCCAAGAGAACGTATTACAAGCTGTTTACGTTCTCTAAGTCTAGTGCTTCCAACGAATCCCGGTCCCAGCAGGTTTTTTTTTCTTCTCCTGAGCCTAAAATATATTAAAAAAATTAATTAGACTCACAGACCAAGGAAAGCCGTGCTATTATCTCACTTACTATTGGGCCCTTTCACCAGTCACAAGTGTTGAAGACTGGCGTTTTTCGGAGTATTTCAATAAATCACCACAACTCTCAGAATTACCCTATTGTAAGTTGGGGTCACTGTCCTTCACCTTCAATAACTTAAAAACTACAAGTCCAAGAGATACAAAACGAAGTCTAAGTAGCTCAGGCTTGGCCAAACAAGGGTATGAGGCGGGTCCCACGATCCGTGCGTGATTTGTAGAGCGAAAAAAAAATTCCAAAGTTGGTCACGCAGGGCTTGTGGGAGCCGTCGCAGACGTCGCGGCGGGGGTCACGCAACTGTTGTGTAAACCGTCTGAAGTGAGTTATATATTACTATTGAACTGTACTAAGGCCTACTTTTTACAGGAGAGCTCCTCTTAGGGACAAAACCAGAATGTGCATACTTCCTCACTACATGATAAAAAAATCTACAAAGCAACAAGTTATAATGGGAAAAATTTGTTGGTCAGTCGAGAAGAGGACAAACAAAAAAACCAAACTTCCAAGACCGGGATTCGAACCCACGCAAAAAACAAACAAACAATGGTTTGGCTTCAAATGCAGACGCCGACGCGCTGTCCCTTCGGCCATCAAAACTTCCAACAACAAAAGGTGAATTAAGCTTCATATAACACACTGTGTTTTATTTAGCACTGGCCTAATGGCAACGCGCTGTTTTATTTAGCACTGGCGCTGATCGCAACGCGGCGTTGCAAATAGGCACTTCCTAATATTACATATCGGCACAATGACTGCGCGCCTGGAACATAGTTTGCAGGCAACGTTCACGGCACCCTGAATCATCCACCATTGGCATAGAGGCACAACTGAAACGCTAGCCTAGGGTCTCTCAAAGTCAAAAGTGAATGAGGAAACAGCACAGGAATATATATATACTCGCATGAAAAATAATGCAGCAGTTGTCCGAATGCAACGGAGTAGCACAGCAAAACAGCCGCGGTCGACAAGGCCTTGCTCGCTTAGGGTGCGGAACACGACTTCATTCCTCTTCCTGTGTACAGACAGGGCAACGCTTGACAGTTTGAAAAGGCCAGCAATAAGTATGGATAGAGACTGGCAATCTAGCTGTACTTAACAATGACTCTGACAAACAGCAAAAACTAGGCCTACTGAATTGTAAAAAAAATTTTAGTTTGCTATATACCTAATGTATTTGTGTTTGTGACGAAACCAAAAGGTGCCTTACTGACAGTGTATTTTAAACCTGAAATTACTTTGAGACCTGTGTGGGCTACTCAACAGGTTTCTAATAGGGTCTGAAATAAGTACGGCTAGACTGGCAGGCTAGCCGTACTTAATGATGATGGCTGAATTGTAAAAATAAAATTTTAGTTTTGCAATAAATACCTAAAGTATTTATATTTCAGACGAAACCAAAAGGTGCCTTACTGACATCATGCTTTTTTTTTTTTTTTTTTAAATTTGGTATCTGAATATTTACTAGTTCTAATGAGACCTGTGTACTCAACAAGTTTTGGTCAATAGGGCTTCCTAGATCTAAGTATGGCTAGACTGGCAGGCTAGCCGTACGGCTAGACGGCTAAGCTTGCTATACTTAAGAACAGCTAGACTGTCAGGCTAGCCTTACTCTTAAAGTTGTTGGAAGAAACAAGGGAGAATGGAAGAAGGCCAAGGCAGGAAGAGGGATGGGAGGGGGTGAAAAAAAGAAGAGAAACAAAAGGGAAAAGAGTAGGGGGTAGCAAGATCACATATATATAAAAGAATGAACAAGAAAAGTGCTAGAGATGGGTAAGAATTCCAAATTCCTCTCCCACTTGGGAGAACACATAATAATGGGACCAGAAAATGTCCTTGTGTTTAAAAGCAGATTTTGTAATTATGGGAAGTTGCAATGCACAAGAATAAAGAGAGGGGAAATTAAATGATTTGAAATCCTTTTGTGTTGTAAAAGGAATTTCATGTTAAGTGACGTCCTCTTTTATATAAATACAAAGTCTACTATGACAAGTATTGTCATTGTGAAAACAAGAATATAATTGACATCAGCCGTCGCAAGTCAAGAACTCGGTTGTCATAACTGACTGCTTGATGATGGTTCTATTTCATACAGATGGCGATGATATGGTGTCTATTATAATTGTTCTGCAAAATGTGGGCTATTTTTCAGCTGGATGCTTCGAGCATAAGGTGCATTGCTCTCCTGTGTGTTCGAAGGGTTGACAATAACACCTGTTTAAGCAAGCGATAGTTTGAATCATGTGCTGGTGATTCAGTGTGGTTATGTGATAGTTGAGAGTAAGATCAGGTTTCGTGAAACATATATTCTACTTCCCATGTGAGGCAGCCTGATGAAATCCGGCGCTTGTCAAAACAATACTAATGAAATCAAGGAAACCGGCATATTTTTTTTTGACTGTGGGCAAAATATTAAAATCTCTTTTTTCGCCTCTCTGCCTTGTATGACCTTTCAAAAACACATTTCAGCGTGGATGTTACCAAAAAACGTTGATTTAGGCACAAAAAAATGTAAATTCCCAGTTTTCAAGGACACTCAGTTTTGGAAGTCACCAAGTTTTGGCGATCATTTTCTCACTTATTATACTTCTCACACCGGGTGATCCCCACCTCCTTCAGTCACAAATATCTCAACTTTTGTTCAAGGCAGATGGCCGTATTTTTCATTGGAAAAGACAATTGAAAAAGCTTTAAGATGATTCGCCTACTCCACATGTCCAAAAATTGACAAGCGCCTGATTCCACCACGTTGTGACACAGCCCCAGGTTGTCCAATCTAGATTCCCAGTTGCACTTTCCCTTTTAACAGTTTCATGCGTCTTGTTCATAATTTCATCTTTTCTACCTGTTTGTTCTGCTACTATTTTCAGTTTACTTTGAAACCTTCATTATTTTTGTTTGTTTCAGGTTGATGAGGCTCTTCAGAATTATGACAGTGATGAAGCTGCTGTACGTTTGTATATTTGCCATTGTAACTGTCATGACTGTTCATTTCTAGTTTGTATGTTTCTGTTTCTATGGTAGTGTCTTCATTGAACTTAGTTTTGATTATTGGGTGTGAATCGTTTTTCTTCAACAAGTTTTACTGCTTTCAATTTAATTTGTGAAACACCCTTTTTTCCCTCTTTGTTTATTTTGAGAATTTTCATTACTTTAAATCTTAACATCATAGGGATACCTGTCCTGAGAAAATGTTCTATTTCACTCTTTGATGGTATGTTAATTAAATTTAGACTCTTCAACTTGTTTTCAGCGTCTGTTATCGTTCAGAGATCCCCATGTTGCAAGCCCAAACTTGCAGAACACTAGGGCAGATAACCAGTGTCGACGTGTTTTAGAGTCACCCTATGATGAGATGGTGGCCGCGCACCTTAGGTAAGGTTCTGTCTGGGTGGAACTGACTGTCCCTTGGATAAAAAACATGATGAATTCTTGAAATTTCGAACTCAGTCTAAGGATAGAGGGGATTTGGGACTGATAAAAATTAAATGAACGTCATGTAAAAGATTGTCATTTGTGTTTTCTTTTTTTGGCCCGATACGTTGCCATTAACCTCAGAAGGGAGTGGTTTCAATTGTTTTCTTCATTTTGATCAGTCCTACCTAAAGAGGTCGCCTGTCTAAGATGGCCACTTTTGTCCTTGACAGTGGGTGGCCACCTTGGACAGTTTCAGCTGTATATGTGAGGCATCGTGGTGAAATCAGGTGCTACTCAAAATTATGAAATCGAAGAAATCGGCATTTTTTGGGCTGATGGGCAATTTTTTTACAATTTTTTGTTTTTGGCTCAACACCTTTTATGTCCATGTTAAAACACGTTTTTGTGTGGATTTTTATTGAAAAACATGGATTAAAGGCACAAAAAATGTAACTTTTCAGTTTCCAAGGACTCTCAGGCTATGAAAGTTACCAAATGTTGGTGGCCTTTTTTTCGTTAATTTTACCTTTGAAATCAGGTGGCCCTGACCTCCTTTCATCGCAAATATTTCGACTTCTGTTCAACATAGAAGGATATATTTTTTTCACCAAAAAGAAGTCAAAGGAACAGGCTTTAAGACGGTACCAATGACCCCATGTGCTGAAAAAATAACGAGCGGAGCGCATGATTCTACGACGTTGTGACACATATAATTATATTATATACATGTTTATGTATTGTGTCTTCATCTCTACAGCTCACATTGTTTTCATCATAGGTGCTGTGCAGCTGTAGCCAACCATGACTTTTCAGAGGCCTACGGTTCACAAGCTGTGGTTGTTCAGTATCCTTTTTTTTTTTTGGTTGGTTTTCACTAATTTGATTTGATTGGATTTTGGGCTTAATTCATTCGCGACGCCGAGCGGTGGGCAGCGGTGCGGCTAAAGTGACTTGGCTACGGCAAGCCGCCCCCAATGGCTCGAGAACAGGTTAGTTCTCGAGCCATTGGGGGCGGCTTGCCATAGCCAACCTATGATTCTAGCTTAGATTGTATTCCAATCCACATATCCATGTTAAAGAAAAGGTTGTAATATAACGTTGACTTCCGGGTCAAACGTTTTAAACAAAAATCTCAAGTTTTGATTCAGTTTTGAAGCACTTTTTCGAAGTTTTTGCGACTTTGTTTTATCGTGATGCCCAAATTATTGCCCTGATACACCAGCCAGTCTTAGTACTTTTAAACCACAAAATGTATCATTGTTTTGCTTGATAAAGAAGTGTAGGACTCTACTTTAGAATATCAAAACTATATTTGTAAAATGGACTAAAAATTCCTATTGCTGTGTTATTGAGAAATCAGTATTTTTACGTGCTAGTTCTGGATCTAGAATAAATTGTCAAAATATTTTTTGATCCCCAAAGTTTCAATTTTAAAAATAAAATTACACAAAAAGTACCACTCAAGACATGTGTACGTATATTCCAAATGCAATTCTGAATAATTTCATTTAAGATACGTGTGGGTTTTTTTTCTGTTCGTGAATGCGTCTTGTCCTTTTTTATCAAGATTATAATTTTTTTTTTTCAATATCGGATGTTATGATCTGAATGTACAAATTATGTGGAATGTATGTCAATAACTGCAAATTTTCCAATATTTTCCAATTCTATATTCATTTATGGTTATTTTGATGTATTATTTGACTAGGTGCAAATATATTTTTTGAGTTTCACCAAAGATTAATAATTTTTTATTTTGGAATTTTATCCGCATCCAAGCACAATTTTGTTGCATAATTGCCTCTTACAGGAACCAAAGTTAAAAAGCCACACAAATAAGCATTACAGATGTATTCTACAAATCATACTTTAAATTTCGGTGTATAATATGTTGATATTTATTTGAATTTGTGGCCCCAAAGACATTTGAACTGCGCACTAGTCATCATCTCATTTCGACCTCCCGAACAAAATTTGTCCACAAGCCCAAAATAATACATAGCTAAGGAGTTAACGGATATCTCTTCCTGTCAGTTTATCTAACAGTTTGTCTGTTTTTCATTCATTAAAAAGAGAACAAAGATTTTTAACCCTTTTTTTTTCTCCTTTTAATCCTTCCTTTGTTTCGTAAGTTTACAATAATCATTTTATGCCTGGTATATAATGACAATAATAATAATAATAATAATTATGGTCACTTCTACAGTGCCCTCTACTTGATGGCTTTAGGGGCTTCACAATAAATGTACATTTTTAAAACTTGTATTTCATTGATTGAGAGATTAAGTTGTTACTACACTTTGTTGATTTACATGTAGATGGGCTTGGTTAGTTTTGCAATGTTGCATTCTTATTTTAAAATGTCCATTTTCTTTCATCCCTCAACTCCTTAACTGTGGTCAGATCTTTTCTTAAGGCCCTTCAAGCTCAGAAAGAGGAAAACTGGGCCTTGCCAATGATGTTTGCGGTGTCGTTAGACTTGCGTCTATTTGCTGTCAGTGTGAGTAGCAGTAATGTAGTCATTTGTTTGTCCAGCAGTGTATCTTCTTAACTCTTTAAATCCTGAGTTTTTTCCACAGTTTCCCGGAGTTTTTGTTTACACATAAACGTGGCGCGTTATTTCTCATTATAACCCCCAAAAGCTTGCCTCCATCTTCTAAATGGCGGAAACAAAGGCTCAGTCATTACTAAAAATAACTTGGTTCTGGAATAGTTCAGAAAAACGAGCAAATACTAGCACTTAATGAAATGAAGCTGTTGTCACTAGTGTCAGACAGTCCCAGCGTCTGATGGGAAACAGGGTTATTACCACCGGACAGCATTTGATGGGGTTTAAAGAGTTAAGAAATCCCAAGGCCGTTACCTTTGTTTGATAGGTATGATGACAACCTCTCTCTCCCCCCCCCCCCCACCCTCTCCCCCTCCTCCCCCTTTCCAAAATGGGTAAAAGCAGTATTGACATTGTTGCATCCAGGACTATTCTATTCGGCAGGCCAGAGGTCTAAAGGTTATATATATGCCTGTTTAAAATAGTGGCTCAAATTAAGTGTTCCCTTAATGTATGCTTCCCGGGAAGCTGAGAATGTTTCGGAGTGTTCTATGGTCTGCTGGGGTAATAATATAGTGTAAAGCGCATAGAGCCTGCTGTTGAGCGGGAATATGCGCTATACAAATGCTATCTATTATTATTATTATTAATGTCAAAATTGTTGATGAAAGCAATATAGATTATTTTCTGACTATATTTAATTTCTGTGCTTTCCCTCTTTATTTCCTCCCCCCTTTAAAGGCCCAATTATATTAATCTACTTAGTGTGACTTTAGTTTGTGTATATTTGTTTGTAACGTTAATGTTACTTGAATCTGTGTGGTAAAAATTGAATTTCATATAGAAAAAAGGGGAAGCATTATTTATAAGGTTGTTAGGTTGTGTTCTTAGTCTTAATGTGCATTTTCATCAGTTGACGAGGTCCTGGTTTTATTGTATATTTATTTTTGCTTTCCAGGCGGACATTCAGCTGGTAGAGAGAAACAAAGGGAAGGCTGGAGAAATGTTAGAAAAAGCAGCAGAACAACTCATGAGTTTATTCAGAGTCTGTGCCTCAGATAAGTAGGTCATCACTTTTAAAAAAGTTGATTTTATAGAGGTGGGTCCCTGAATTGTAAACTATATTTCAATCAGCAATATGGGGAATCAGTAAAACTATTGTTCGAAAATGGATTTGAATTTGGCCACTTATCAGTTTAGTGCCTTACCAGAAAAGGTATGTCTATTGCTGATGTTTTGTTGTGTTTGTGTTCAGAGAAGACTTAAGATGAATGAATTAACTGAAAGGAAAAGAGATGGAATAAGGAGGGAAAGAATAACAGCTTTTTTTGGTTCTATTTTGTTGCTCCAGCTCATTTTTCTGGATGGAGATGTAGAGAGGAGGCGTAAGTAATTAATGGGTAGACAGGCCTGAGTGGAGAAAGAATTAAGAGCTGATGTTTTTTTGTCTTTATCATCAGTCGTGCTGCCATTGAAGATTCTAAAAAGTGGGGAATGCTGAATCTTGTCAACCAGCTCTTTAAAATCTATTTCAAGGTTAGTTATACTTTCTGATCTGCATGTTGCTTGAAACTAATTATTTGTACTTTTCTTTTTTGAATTACATTTTAAAGCACATAGAGCATGCTGCAGAGCATGGATAGGTGCTATTTAAATAACATTATTATTTTTATTTTTATTACTTACTTTTGAACCTGTACTGCTTATTGTAAGTTTTTTCATTGTGGAATCCTGTTATGTACCGTGAGAATATACCCTCTCTCTGTGAAAGTGTCTCCACTGAATTTTTGGAGTTATGGACACATCAAAAGAGGTTGTGGGTAGATAATCCTCAAATGCCAGTATTTACGTAAATTTAAAAAAAATCTGTTAAATTAGGTCGGTCAGATCTCTTAATCAAGCGATTTACGTTCGTGTGCATAGTTGGAATTATTTCCTCCGCATAAAGTGACCTGCTGTTGAATCCCCAACTTAGCCAGCAATTTAGACCCCTTAAAAAGCTGTGAAATGACTGCAAGATGCAACCACTTATCCTATGCTCTGATATCTCTGTGC
This sequence comes from Aplysia californica, assembly GCF_000002075.1. NCBI lineage: Eukaryota > Metazoa > Mollusca > Gastropoda > Aplysiida > Aplysiidae > Aplysia > Aplysia californica. The sequence continues at coordinate 396,844 of NW_004797749.1, forward strand.
CTTTTTCCATTTGAACAACTGTCATGACTTCAGGTTTTTAACACGAGTCCATTTTGCTGATTTCAACCATTTTGAAAGATGGCAGGGGTTTTTTTTCCCCCAGAAATGAAACACTTAATAGTCTTTGGAAGTGTTGGTAGAAGTTTACTGTCCTTGTGAAGTAGTTCTTTATACTGTTTTAGTTCAAACGAAAGAGAAGGTTCGTGTACCTAGTTTCAAGCACAGTCTTGATGAGTGCTGTGGTGTGGTTTGTTCTTCTATTCTTTCCTATACAGAAGTCTCCGCCTAAGATCCCACCGCTTATGGCCCCGGTTCGCCTAATATCCCGCTGTTTTGGAAAAACATAATTTTTTCTATATAAAGTCACCTCTAACATCCCGCTCTGACCCGCTCTGAAGGAGCTACAATCGAATAAGATCTTGCTTTTCAAGTCATTATTTAGTTGGGGGTTTTTTTTTTAAAGAAAAAAATAGAATAAACCTGGGCGGGCTCAGCTGATCAACCAAGAAGCGAAAGTATGCCATCGTTGTACCGTCCGTCGCGTCATGGATCATCCGCTTTCATACACGCGATCACACATGTGTTGTAAACCTCGATAAGCTGTTACAATGTTTGTTCCAGACGGGAGCGCTCCTAGGTGTGATATCGTTGACGCGTTCCTTTCCCCGATCTCCTGAGCTGTCCGCCTGATCTTACATCACTCACAAGGTGGGGAGGGCCAACAAGCAAGCATCAGACAGCATTCTATCAAACTGTGAACTTGTGGACACTTAAGTTTCCCAGACCATTGTTCTCGTCTTCCAGTTTTGCACTCAAACTTCCTAGACAGACTGGCGCCTACACTCGTGGACTGTCCAATCGCCTTTATGTTATGTGGTCATCTGTTGGCTGTGAGCCTGCCTTTAATTTAAAGAAAAATACAGGGTGATCCCAAAAAAACCTGTATGACTTGTTTTGTAAACGTCTTCCTCCATACTGAAGTTTTTCGTTTCAGATTTGAATATATAACATTTGGAAGTCAAAAGGAAGTTGTCTGATATTCATTTTAGAAAAGTTCTTTGAATGGTTTTGCTCTATATGGCGCATTTAAAAAACAACCCATTTTCTACCTAGTCGCCATTTTCATAGCATGACACACCAGTTTGCATTCGGCCTACCACTAAAGTTGCAACAATTGCGGCCTTATTGCAAGCTACAGCAGTCTAACAAGTTAACAGAAGTCTGCAGATATTGTTTTTCCTAAATTTCGTTTGCCCACTGAGATCATGGTCACTTTTAGTAAAGATCAGAGAGCTTTTTGTATTGAACATTACCTCTCCACAATCTCACCATCCTTGACATTTTGTAAGTTCTCTGCCCAGCATGGAGAGAATGCTTGGGTGCCCTCAAGACCTTTGGCGTTTTGAAATGAGAAGTTCCATCGGTTTGGATCCATAGTGAATCAGAACAAAAAATTTTCTTGAAAATGACCACTTTAGGTCGAACAGGCACCATGCACAGCCCTTCAAATGTCACAAGGGTGCAGATTTTGGTAGTCAAGTGTCATGAGACGTATGTCCGTAGACGATCTGCAGCTAGGACTTTCCTACCACTCAAAAGTTAGCATTCTCATGGCAGATCTTAACCTGCGACTGTACAATTTTCATCTTATCTAGGCTGAGATGACATGGATCAGAGCATGGCAATGTGTTCATGATTCCTCGATTGTTTTGAAAAGCAGGATCATTTCCTCGATGGCATTAATTTATTTTAGTGCAAAGCCCATTTTCACCCTATGGGGTATGTTAACTCCAAAAATGCTGTCTATTGGGCACCCCACTCTAGAAGCCACTTCATACTGAAGTTGTACTGTTTATGTGGCGCTTTAAACACTCCTTGTGTTTGGGGGCCATTGAACATTTCAATCGAAGTGTTAAAATGTGTTGAATTCAAAGGAGGGCATGTAGAGCACTGCTTCTAGGAATTTCAGAATGAAATAGTTAGTTTTTTAAAACTCTGTAAAATAAATTAAATATTGTTTAAATGTCACAGGGATGGAATATTAAATGTCAAAGAGAAAATAAAGAAAAAAGTCAATCAATGTTTTCACGACTTCCTTTACGAGATTTTTAAAAATTGGTGGACTTTGCGTTTTTGGGTGCTTTTTTCTTTAAGCCGTTTCCGTTTTCAAAATAAGTTTCTTCTCCTTGGATTTTATGTCAGACGAATTCCTTTTGAATTTATTATATCTGTTTCAAATTACAGCATTCTAGAACAATTTTTGTGAGAGGTATTTTTTTAAAAAGTTGTACAGTTTTTTTTTTATCACCCTGTAATAGTCAGTGTGGTCACAGCACAACGATTTATGATGCATCATGACATGGGCAGGGAACTCTGTCAGAGATGGAAAGCAAAACAATTTTGGTGGGGTAATTGCCTGAAGCCAACTGGTTCCCACCTGATTCAGCATTTAAAAAACAAAACACCCCGCCCCACCCTTCCCCAAACAAAAAAAACACAAAAAAGAAAAACTGACTTCTGAAAAGAACTTTTAGTGCCCAGGAGTCATGTCAGTTCATTTTAAAGTAAGAGGAGATCATTGTACTGATATTGGGCCTCACCATGAGTGACTGTGGATTCTTCCCCCTGGCCATTCTACTAAGATCCCGGTTCGCCTAAGATCCTGCATTTTCCTTGCTCCCAAGCACGCGGGTCTTAGGCAGAGACTATTTTATATTCATTATCCAAGTTTGTTCTTAGCATTGTGTTGGTGACGGTAAGTTGACTCACTGAATACTACAACTCGATGACTTTCTGGTACCACCGTAGAGATATATGAATCTACTTGTGAAACACGTGCCTTTTGTATAGTAGTGTTTTTCTTTTATTGTTATAAGAAAACTAAGAGCTTTTGGGGTGTGTATTTTATGTTGCCTCATATGATTTTTCTTCTCTCACAGATCAACAAATTACATTTGTGTAAGCCTCTTATACGTGCCATTGAAAGTCTGCCCATCAAAGACAAGTTCAGTCTTTCTCAGCTGGTGACCTACAGGTATTTATTGTATTACTCTTAGGAGTTGCAACAATTATTATGTCTCTAGCTTGTTCCTTTTGTCACTTTATTAAACTTAATTAAGCTAGTCCCAGCTTACTAGTTGAATAGTCCTGATATATTGGTTTTCCAGTTGTGAGAGTCTGTGTTTAGATCCTGGCCTCACAGGGTAGTATATTTATCAAAATAAAAACATTGATATTCTTATCGTGGTTTGATTTCCAGACTTACTACGCTTAAGGTGTGGGTGAAGCCTAGTCTGTACCTGACGTTGTATTCTGCGGAAAAGATATTTTACTGACTCATAGTTTTCTCATGTGAGGTTGGGTACCAGGAAAGTTTGATGAAAAGAGAGGTAGAGGCAGACAGAGGGAAAAGATACTGGACAAGATGACAACATGGCTGGGAGCAGCAAGAACAACAGACACCATTGCTGCTTCGAAAGACAGATGGAAGTGGAGGTCCATGATCGCCCACGCCAGTCGGCAAGGCACCGGATGATGATGATATCATTCTGAGAATTACTCTAAAGATGTCTCGTAAACACTTTTACTACTGCAAGCCGTGTTTCATGGCTCATAGTACTCCCAACACTGGTCCGCAAGCTGTGTTTCATGGCTCATAGTACTCCCAACACTGGTCCGCAAGCTGTGTTTCATGGCTCATAGTACTCCCAACACTGGTCCGCAAGCCATGTTTCGTTGCTCGCCACTTCCTGCTTCAAAACCATACCTACTTTTGTAACACTCGAAAGTGAAATATCGGGCTGAAGAATTATCGTTTTCTTGCAACATGTTGAGACAGGTAATTATTTCCCCTTAATTTTCTTATACCATGGAATCCACTTTTAACGAGTCCTGAAATAACAAGAAGTATGTTGTGAAAACACTATTCTGAAACCCTTGGGTTTTTTCTTCTTTATCTTTGTAAATAAAATATTGCTATAGCGCAATCGGACAAACATGCAAGTCGGTTATAGCGGCATATTGCTGCTGCTGTGCACAGCGCATAGGCCAATTATACATGTGTAAAACCTCACCAGTTGAGAAGCTTGGCGGTGATCTGGCGAAACAAAGAATGGGAGAGCCCACCTATGCTAACAATGAAGGCTGTAGCAAATGAGTGGTAAGGGTGTGGCATGCGCAGACAAACAGAACACATCGTGTGATAGGCCAGCCCGGTCTAGATTATCTAGACCTACCATGCCTCTCACTTCTCCTTTGCTGGGAGGAAAAGATCTCAGTGTTGTGATGGCTGGAGCGAATGTGTGATGTGGGCAGGGTGTGGTGTGTGCCCATGTGCACAATCTGACGAACGCACCACAGGGTGTGGTAGAGTGGGGGACAACACAGTGGAGGGTTAGTCTAGAGCCCTTTCTTTCTGATCGACAACTCTGAGCTGTCAGCATTGCTAGCACTAGAGAAAGAAGCCCGATTCGATTTTTTATCAAGACCAATAGGTCATGTTGAACAAAATCATCATCAGGGAAGATAACAAAAAAAGTAAACAGAACACCTAACTCATAGATCAGGTCTACTTTATTATTTCCCTTGAATTTATTATTGGGTCCCTTATAACGTGAGTCCTGCTATAACGGTTATTTCGCACCAGTCCCCTCCCTCTCATTATAACAGGATTCCACTGTGTAATGCTTGTGGCTAATATTGAAAATTGTACTCAAAATCTGTAATTTGTTCGATAGTAGGCAGAATCAGAAAGTAGGTCACAGATAGGGCCTGGTACAGGCGAGGAAAAACCCCCAGTGATGAAAGAGTTAAATCGTTCAAAGTGTGTATGTAAATTTCTTTTTTCTTTCAAGTTGATGTTGTCTTATACATATCTTGTTCTGTCTGATTGAGTTTGATATTTGTTTGTTTGAACATTTTGCCTTCCATTCTGCTTGAATAGTTTATCTTTTATTTCAGATTTTATGTGGGAAGGAAAGCCATGTTTGACAGTGATTATAAAAGTGGTAAGGGCATTCTCATTGATCTGTGTGAAAAGATGTTAATGAATCACCTAGGATTACTTTTTTTTGACAGGGTGGCTCCTTTTTTTTAACTTTCACTCTTGTCTCTGCTGAAAAGTATTGTAATACACAAGGGGCAAAAGCATATGTCTCATGGCAAGGTGGAATCAGGCGCTCGTCAATTTTTGGGCTTATGGAGTTATTGGTATCATCTAAAAGCTGATTTATTTGCCTTGCTTCCGGTGAAATAAATATCCTGCGATTGAAGGAAGTGAGGTCGCCTGGTTTCAGTTGTGAAATTAGCGAGAAAATGGCCGCCAAAGTATGGTAACTTCTAATATCTAAAGAGTCTTTGAAAACTGAAAAAATGACATATGTAATCCATGTTTATCTGTAAAATTCACATGGTAATGTGTTTTTATATCGACATAAAAGAAGTTAAGCCAAAAAATAAAAATTCTACAAAAATTTCGAAGCTGGCGGAAAAATGCCTGTTTCTCAAATTTCATTATTTTGATGAGTGCCTGATTTCACCATGCTGCCTCACATATTTCTGTATTTAAGAAAGGGGCTCCAGTGGCTAAGTAAGTAGTTAGTTCAGACTCAAGTAATGTCAAGCAAGTGTCGGTGACTCATGGATCAGATGGGTGGTCACTGAGGTGTGTCCTTCAGCAAGACACGACAACCCTAACTCAAAATACAGGGCGCTGCCCAGTGGCGACCAACAGTGGCATGGTTGTAAATGGTTCTGTATTTGTGTAATATGGTGTATTTATGTATGTATTTATGCATGTATTTATGTATGTACGTATTTATAATTATGTATTTATGTTTGTATATGTATGTTTGCCATTGTAAAACAAAGTGCCCTTCTGGGGCAGATAAAAGTGTAATTTATTATTTTTATTTTTTATTTTGTGAATGAGTTTGTACTTGGTCAAAATGTTTTGATGTTGGTTTGTGTGGATAGGGGTAATATAAAATGAACTCTTACATGCACATTAACTCATATAAAAATACACAGATTCAATACTTACACGCGTATTATGTACCCCCCCTCCCACACACACACACTCACGCACACACACACACACACACACACACACACACACACACACACACATGAGCATTTTGACTTACTCGCTTTAATGAGAGATGATATGACTTTTTGGCTTTAAAAAAAAAGTACGTTGTTTTTAGCGTTCTCCTACTGAATGTAGTCACCAGAGGTGTTGTAATGCCTGTTTTTCTCATGAGCTATTCAGCTGACACCGACTTTAATCATGTATTCTCTGTCCAGCGGAGGAGTATCTGACGTTTGCCTTCCAGAAGTGTCACCGCGAGAGCCCCAAGAACAAACGACTCATCCTTATCTACCTGATTCCTGTCAAGATGTTGCTGGTCAGTTGTCTACCTGGTTGATGTGTTGTATTGTTTGCTGTTAATTTATTTGCTGTTGCTGTTGTAGTTGCCTTTTGTTGTTATTTGTGAGGCAATGTGGTGAAATCATGCGCTCGTCAAAACTATGAAATCGAAAAAAATTGCATTTTTCTCACGTTTGGCAATTTTTAGTGAATTTCTCACGACGCACCGGCAGTGGAATTTTAGTTACAGCGGGGGATTCCCCGCCGAGCGCCTTATCACGTCGATGTCACGGGGTTCAGCTCCCTGTCGCCGCTCTGTCTGGGCTGACTTAATTTTGGTACTTTTCAATGTGAAGTTTTAGGTGTATCCTTGTATTTATGGTAATTATCACTTAATGCACCCAAAGCACGCATTTCTGCTCATGAGACTCTAAAAAGAACGGACACTGTAACTTGTCTGGTTATTTCGTTAGATGCGCTGAAGTCGGCAATGCTAAATTGTAAATTTTTTTCGACTAGTGTGAATGAAAAAAAAAATCAATATTAAAAAAACATCGGGCCAAAAAATGTGGAGCTTTTAGAATAAATGCAGATGTGCTTCTTTCTTCTCTTATAACTTGATAATTACTACTTGCGCAGATTCAAGATTTCTCATAGTAAAAGACATGAAATTCGTAGTCAGTGTAACACAGATTATGGAGAGATCTGTTTTGCCGCTTTCAAATAAACATTAATTTATTCATAAGTATATAACTAAAATAGGACAATTTGGGTACTCTACAAACACGTGTCTAGAACTAAAAGTAAAGCACAGAAATTACCATTCCAACACAAAATTAATCTCAAGACATTGAGCCTTTAGTACATCAGTGTAATGGTTTGTTGTGTGGGATGGGGAATAAGTTATATCGTTTCAAATGTAGACAAAAATGTGAACTTCTTAACCGACACCGGCAAAGTTGCTTCAGGACTCATTAACCCGGTGACACTGAGCCGGGGAGCTCCGGCAGGCTGCTGAGTCACGCTAACTAAAGATAACAGAATTGGGCAAAAAGTGACGCTGCGTTCTGTTTTTTGACTTAACATCTTTTAAACATTTCTGTGTTGATTTTACTGAAAATGTTGATTTAAGGCACAAGAATGTAAATTTGCTGTTTCTAAGGACTCTTAAGCCTTGGAAGTTGCCAAACTTTGGCGGCCATTTTTTAGCTAATTTTACCTCTGAAACGAGGCGTACCCACCTCCTTAAATAGCAAATATCTCGACTTCTGTTCGTTATATCTGAGTATTTTTTTAAAACGAAGGCAAGACAAATGAACAAGCTTTAAAATTATACCAATAACTCCACAATACAAAAAAATTGACGAGCGCCTGGTTCCATCGTGTTGAGAAACGTTTTGTTCTTGTTGTAATTTCAGCAACCTCTGTTCTTGCTCTCTTTTTGAACTGGAGTTGATTTCCTTCTGTAATCCTAGGAAGGTGTTTGTAGCTAATTTTGTAGTTTTTTTCTTTTGACCACTAGTTGTAATCGAGATACATTCACTTCACTGAGATTGACTAATGACTTTACTCTTACTTATATCTCTTTCCTTGTATCTCTTATTTTTCCTTTGCTTGTTCTTTCTTCCTTTCTATGAACTTCCATTTTTCTGTTTCAGTGTATGTTTGTTCGTTTACCTCTGGTCTTACCTCCTTTCTTTTGTTTGTTCCAGGGTCATATGCCGCGGCTGAGTCTGCTGAGGAAGTATGACCTGCTCCAGTTCTCTGAAGTTACTCAGGCTGTCAGGTAGTTGTTGTACAAGTCTAGCTAACTAATGACTTTTTTATTCTGTTTCCCTCAAGAGATCAAATGTGCTTTTATTAATTTGCTTCTCAATCCTGGGATTCATTCATACTTTTATTGCTTATTTCTTTCATTCAGTTATCCACTCTTTTGTTTATCCGGTCATCCAACCATTGGTGTATTTATCCATTCCACCCTCAATGTGTTCTAATTTTTTCATGAAAATGGCTCTTTCCTTGTATCCCTGTTTAACGTTTTGTCACTTTTAAAAATCTCACATGACCATGTCTCATTCCTTTTGTTATTCAGCTCTGGTAACTTGCTCCAGTTGAATGCTGCCATGCAGAAGCATGAGGCATTTTTCATCCGCTGCGGGATCTACTTGATCTTGGAGAAGCTGAAGATCATCACCTACAGGAACCTGTTCAAGAAAGTGTACGTGACATGGGCATGCTTACCACAGTGTCTGGTCTTTCAGTTTTGTAGTCAGTTTTAGGCGCCTTTGTGTTCAATTATTTAGTTCAATGCAGGTTTTTTTTAGTGTGGGTCTTGGGACATCTACATTAATGCCAATCTTAATTGACTGTAGGTGTTTTACTCCCTTATTGACCTAGTTATGGTCATTTAGGAGACAGGACTGAGGGAACATTGTTTTGTTTATCTGTAGCTTTCAGTAGTATTTGATGTGCATGTTGTATCTGCTTTGAAGTTGTGAATTATCTTTTTGGTGTGGTCTGCCTTTCGGCTGCAGTTGAAGCAATACTAGTTTTAATTTCAGTCCCCCATCCCAACTCTTCCTTTCTGCTGTATCTGTGTATTTACCCCATTTCCCTTTCCATACTCAGACATTTTAACTTTATCAATAGATTTTTAACAACTGTGTCCTCAATTTCTTTATGCACAGTAAGCACACAGTTACTGCTTCTTCAACTCTGTTTTTTTAAATAATCATCTGTTTGAGTACTCAAAAACCTTTGATGACTTGCTTTCTTTGATGGATGTTCAAGTTAATGTTAACTATATGTATATATTTCCCATCTCAGGTACCTGATCAATGAAAAGAACCATCTTATAGACATAAGCTCCTTCACAGTTGCCCTCAGGATGATGGAGGTAATGCTCTGATATCTGGGTTTTTTAAAATTAAAATCCAAATTTGTCACTGCACACTGAAATTTATCTCCTAGATGCTCCCCCCCCCCCCCCCCCCCCCTTCCCTCAGCAGAACTCTCTGAAGCACGGAGTCAAATATTTTGTGGCAAATCTTATGACAAGACTAGTTTACCTTTGAAACATTCATAAAGATTCAAAGATGTAATGTCAAATAATTGTTTGCCATAAAAAGTTGCTTGTTCATCAATGTAATTGGTTTTTGTTTGATTTTTCACTGTATTTGTATGGCACTATATCTAACTTATTTCCCACAGTATGTGCTTGCTTTAATGTTAATGCTTTTTTTTTTTTTGTCAGGTGGAAGACATTGATGATGATGAGACACAATGCATCCTGGCCAACTTGATATTTGAGGTGAGGTGTTTTTTTTGGTTGTTTTTTGTTTGTTTTAGAGATTAGTTAACTCTAGCAAATTGAGTTCATTTATTCACTGACGTTTGTCTCAGACTCTTACTTTTAACACATGTGGCTGCATTGTGTTGACTCACCAGGGACTGTAAATTTTGCCAACTTCCGTGACGTTCATGGTATTGCACAAAGCTAGAATTTACACATTTTCGTTACAGGTACGTCATGAGGCAATGAAGGGTTTGATTATGAATAGACAGTAGCAATTCAGGTTCTGTAATTGAGTGTTAAACATTCTGTTTTGTGTGATGTGCGAAGTAAGTATTATTGAGTTTTCAGGTCATCATGCAGGTGGTTTGTCTCCTTTTTTTTTTTACTCTGACTTCCCAGTATTCAATTCACTGAGCCTTTTCTTTTTCCAACCAGAACAAGATCAAGGGCTACATTTCCCATCAGCACAGGAAACTGGTCGTCAGCAAGCAGAACCCATTCCCACTGCTCTCCACGGTTTTATAGTCCATGCAGCAGTCAGTCTCTCTTGTTGCTGCAGACATACTATTATTGTGTTCCTCTACTTTAATATTGTTAATGTTGTTTTAGCTCATGACTCTGTCATTTTTTAATGTCATTGACATCTTCGTCATGCCTGTCTGTTGTGGTTACAGCCATCTCTGCCTGAACAATGATGGTGGTCATCATCATCATTATCATCATCATCATCATCATCATCAGCAGCAGCAGCAGCAGTATCCACACCCTGACTGTGATGATTATGATCAACAACTTTTTTATGCATTATCATCACCTTCATCGTTATCATCATTAAATTGCTATTGTCATCCTCCTCCTCATCATCATTATCATCATCGTCATCAAGCACCATCATCGTCATCATCATTGCCATTGTCCTAATCCTCATCCTCATCGTCATTGTCATAATTTGTTCCATTACTACTACTCTTATCATTGTCATTGTCATAATTGTGTATAATAATTATCATTATTGATAGTATGTCTTGAGCTGTTTCATTGATCTGTAAAAAAGAAAACCTCATTTCAAATCAAAACAAGTTGTGTTCCTCTTGAGATTATCTGTGCGTGTGAGCTGACCATCTGTCAGTGGGAAAATAGGAAAACATGTAGTGCCTTTATGTGTGTACAAGTGGCATGATTGTGGTCTTGTCCTGTAACTTAGCTTCAGTGTTACGATAGCTTGTTCACTTTCGTCTGTACGCGTAAAAAGAACTCATTTATTAATTGACCAATGCCCACAAAACTTTGCATGACATTTCTGCAAGCAAGTGATCAAACGAAATTTAAAAAAAAAAAAAAATCTTGATCCATTAATAAAGAAGTTTTTCTCTTTGGGCCCTATATTAAGAACCGCTCTTTGGATGCATACACTGGGGGGCTCTCGTGGCCTAGAGGTTAAGGTGTTGGCCTCTCATTCAAAGGTCCCGGGTTCGATTCCGGGTAGCGACCAAAAAATTTTCTTCTCTAAAATTGTCTCCTTTCTATTCCTTTCCTGATCTCTAACAATGTTCTGTTGTCTGCTTTCATTTCCACTTTCTGCCCCCACCCCCTCACCTCCTTTGCCCCCACCTCTGGGCTCCTGACTCTTTCTGCAGCCTTTCTACTGCTACTCCTTGGCTCCTCCTAACTGCTGTCTTTCTGCCACACCCCTGATCTTCTGGTAGGAAAGATCTACACCTAGCCTTCTCGGACAAGGGCGAAAAATCTCGGAGGGCCCGTGTGCAAGTTGCGCACGTTAAAGATCCCTTGGTGGTCTAAAATCGATAAGAGTAGGCTTCGGCCGCCACCCGGGCAAAATTCAAAATTTCCTACTAACGAAAAAGTATTAGGTGTATCCCGCGCGCTCATATGACCTTATGTAGTTGCGAGCGCCGTAAAACCCTATACTAAACAAACAACAAAACAGATGCATACACTGAATCACTGAACTAAATGACTTTCAGTGGCCTTGCTTACAAATTGTTCATTTTGAGACAGCAACACGGCCCTTCCCCCTCATTTCAGTGTAAGGCTCTCGATTTCATCCCCCAGCTGTCTAGACGCCTCCATGTGCACCATATGACTCCAAAATTACTCACCCGGTCTCTTGAATCGTGTTTCCTATGCGTACGTTAGACTGTGGTGTCGAGGAAAATATATCAACTATTAAATGTTTTGGGTGTATGCTGTAAATCCCCTTTTATTTTTTTTTACCCGTTTTAGGGTTACTTCAAAGAAAATATATCATAACCCTAAGTTTGCTGTGACCTTTATAAATGGACATTTAGATTCTGTTGGTTATCCAAATTTTAGACCCCTATGCATAGAGATCTGAGAAGAATAAACAGTGCAATTTCATTTTATCTTGTTTTAACCTTGGTTAGACAAAAGTGAACAAGCTATCGTGTTCTTTTTGTGTGTGATGAAATGTTGTCATTGGTCCTGTTGTCGTGCTGAATTCTTTTTTTTTATGAAGGGGTTTTTACTCTTCAATGGATATGATTTAGATCATAAAATAATATAGAAGGTGGGCTTCGGCCTTGACTGCTTGTCAGGGCCAATGTCTACTGAGAGGGATACAACATCCCAGCAGGAAGACAGAGACACTCGATAGAAATTCTCCCCACTCGCATCGTGAATTGTACTCTGGTCTCCTGTGACTGTGTGCACAGTGAGCCGTCTGATCATGACGCTGCAGGTGCTGGAATACTCACTTTTCATTATAATCTACTGCACACTGGTGTTGAAGAAGCAGCTTGCGATAATATTGAAATGTTCTAACCACCCCCACCCCCCCAACACACGCTCGTGCACACACACACACACACACACACACACACCTCCGTGGACACTGGGTGGTTGGCGAGTGCTTTGGTGCGGTTTACTCCTTTCCTATCGAACATGTATTGTCCTTATCTCTCCTCCTTTTTTTGTGTGGGTTTGTTACTCTCTTGTAACACCTCTAATCTTCGGCGCTTATACATGTATTATGACCAAATTGTGGTGTAAATACCTAAAACTCTTTCTTAAAAACCCCATAAAACCATCAGCACTGTTTAGATCAGTTAGAAAGGCGTGGACTCCGGAATGCTTCAACCTTGCCAGTCGGGGCCAACCCAGTGGAGTGGGATACAGTGTCCCAGGAGACATAAGTTAAAAACGTTTCGTGGGTTGTAATTGTTGGCGGATGCTCTGGTGTGGTTTGCTTTTTCTTTCTCATCAAACATCTACATCCTTATCTCTCCTTTTTTGTGTTTGTTACTCTATTGTAACACCTACTTTGTCAAGTATATATGAACTTTATGCGATTCTGTTAATTTTAACAAAGAATGATAAAGGAAAATAATCAAATTTTATGCAAAAAATGATCAAATTTTGCTAAATTATGGGGGGTGCATAAAACCACTGGGACAGACTTATATTGTTGTAAGTGCTGTAAAACTCTTACTAAAGCGAAAACTAAAAATGTCTAATGTGGGAATGGATTTCATGTTGCGAGAAAATAGCCGTCAAAGTTAGGTAACTTTTATAGCTTGAGAGTACTTGAAAACTGAAAATTTACCTGTTTTGTGCCATTAATCAAGGATGTTCAGTAAAATTCACATGGACATTTTTTTTTTTATATGGACATAAAAGATGTTGAGCCAAAAATCTAAATTTCGACAAAAATTGCCAAACTGGGAGGAAAAATGCGTTTCTTCGATTTCATTATTTTGACGAGGGCCTGATTTCTCCATGATAGGGCCTACCTCACATTTCCTTCTCAGCCCAGCAGCATTTCGGTACTGGTGGGGAAGAAATTATGTTCCACAATGGAATGGACCCACTTTAAAAAATTATTATAATGTCAAAGTGGACAATTCAATTTTTAAAATTTTTTAAAGTGTTGTAAATTGTTCCTGTCTGCCTTCAAAATGATGTGTTTTTATTTGTTACAGCCTGACACCAGTGGGTAGTTGGAGGCGCTCTGGTGTGAGTTGCTTCTTATTTCATGGAAAAAGTATTGTTATTACCTCTCCTTCGTTTTCTTTGCCCTGACTGGTTTGACTCTCAACATCTTGCAAGTCAAATCTTTGGCACTTTTATGACCTACTTGGGTTGCAAGTGCCATAAAACTCTTTGCAAAACTGAAATTGTTTTAATTTTACGAGTCCTGAGTGAAAGGACTTGTACTACTAGTTACTAGAACGAGAACTTTTACTTGCTGACATTTTTTTTCTTCTATTATTTGGTTGGGTTTTTTTTCATGTTGAATTTTCAATGAGAAAAAAATCCCCGTCACACTTAAGAGACAAAAATCAATATGATAAAAAGTAGGCCAACTTTAAGTAAGAGTTTTACGTCGCTCGCGACACAGCAAGGTCATAATAAGGGCCGAAGATAAGAAGTGTTACAAGAGAGTACTTTTTTACATTTACTTTTATCTGCCGCTTATACCGTTTTTGGTGTCACGGTAAGAAAGAGACGTCTCTCTGTCGCCAGCCGGAGAGCTTGGGTCAGGGGGATGCCGTGTGCGGTTAGTGTTTCTCTGACTCCATCTATCCATAATCCAGGTCTTTCTCGGTCGCCCTCTAGCCTTGTTACCGTCGAATTTTTGTACGTAGGCACGTTGTGCTGGATAGTGTGTTGGTAATCGCATGAGATGTCCGAACCATTTGATTCTTTGGTGTTGGATGTGATGCATGACATCATTTGTGCCCACCATTTCTCTGATAACTGAGTTTCTAATTTTGTCTCGCCTGGTCTTGTTTACTGCTTTTCTAAGACATCGCATTTCACATGGTGTTAATTTTTGCTCAAATGTCTTGTTCATGGTTCATGTTTGGCATTAATAGGTGAGTGTTGGGATGAAAATGGTGTTGATCATTTTGAGTTTTGTTGTCATGGGGATGTTAAGATGTTTCAGTAGTGGAGTAAGCTGGTAACTAACATCATTGGCCTTTTGTACTCGTGTTTCAATTTTTCTGTTCAGTCGCCCATCCTATGTGAATATACTTCCGAGGTACTTAAATTCTTGGACCTGTCTGAGACTGTTGCTGTTGATGTGTATCCCGAGTGGTCCTGGCTTTCTGCTTACTGTCATTGTCTCTGTTTTGTTGATGTTGATCTTCATGTCGTACTTGTTACATTCTTCGTTTAATATGGTGGTTTGGTGTTGGAGACTTCGTTTGTCTTTGTGTGCCAGGCTTTGGTCATCAGAGAAGAGTAATATTTTTCTGGGCGTCTGGTTCCTTGTTGGCCTCTTTTGTAATTCTCTCCATATATGATAATAAATAGTAGTGATGATAAGACACAACCGTGTCTTACTCCGGATGTTATCTCGAACCTTTCTGTGAGTCCCTCCGACGTTCTTACTGTACTTATGCTGTTCTCGTAAATCGCACAGATGTTATCTAGAAGTTAGCCTCTTACCGTGTAGTTTTTGAGTTCTTTCCACAGCTTGTTTCTGTTCACTCTGTCGGACGCTTTCTCCTGGTCGACATAATTATACTATGTTTAGTTCCCTGTTGTGTTCTATTACCCTTTCGCACAATCGTCGTAGGGCAAATATTGCGTCGATGCATCCTCTTCCCTTTCTAAATCCCATTTGGGCCTCACTCAGAAATGGTTCAACTTTGTGTCTTGTTCGCCATTCCAATATCTTGACGAACATCTTGCCCCCATGGTTTGGCAGTGAAATGCTTCTATACATTCCACAGTCTCTCTTACTGCCTTTCTTCTTCCAGATTGGTACCATGACCGCTTTTTGCCAGTCGCCTGGAACTTTTCTTTCTGTGCATGCTCTCAAGAAGATTTTTATGAGCCAAGTTATATTCCAGTTTCACCACATGCTGGGATGGTCTCCGTGGTGAGCTCATCTGTTCCTGAGCTTCTTTTGGGGGGGGGGGGGGGGGGGCTGGTTTTAACTGCTTGTCTGACCTCTGATGGTAGGATGGTTGGTTCTTCTTCCTCTGGGTGATTTTTTGGAATTCCCTTTAGCGTTTCCAAGTCGTTTTTCGTCTATATCAGTCCGGTTCTCTCTTCCTTTAGTGTTTTTTAACAATAAATAATCTGCTGCCGACTTGCTAGGCCTGTCACAGTTCCACCAGAGCCCCGTTAGCCTGCAACTTTTCGGGGTGACCCGGGTTCAGCTTCACGGCTAGTGGGTAGTTGGCAGTTGCTCTGGTGTGGTTTGCTTCTTCTTTCCTATCAAACATCTGTCTATCGTCCTTATCTCCCATTCTTCTTTTTTAAGCTTGTTACTCTCTTGTATGTAACACATCTAATCTTCTGGCGCTCATATGACATTATACAGTTGCGAGCGCCGTAAAACCTCTACTAAAACTTCACGGCTAGCGTGATGCCTGAGTGACATAAAGCCACACCGTACTTCGTTGAACCCAGCAATCCACTACTTTGTCCAGTTTCCACCTCCTGGGACGTGGACCTGGGGTTGGGATTTGAAAGAGAGAGTAATGGTCACAAAAATTGAAAGAGGAGGAGATAAGGACGATCAATTATCCATTATAAAAAGAAGGAGCATAAAAAAAAAATATGCCTTGTATGTAGGACGTAATTACTTTGTCAAAGTTTGTGATTGTTTGGATATCTTTTTTTAAGTTAGATTCAAGCAAAGATCAGATGCAAGCAAACCAAAAAAACAAAACAAAAAACGACCAACAAAACAACACAAAAAACTTGTAAGAAGATAAGAATAATTACAGTGAGTCCGGGTGAGACAATGCGCTCCAAAGGACAGACCGAAGGAAACCAGGAGGCACAGTTGGGCTGAAGTGGAGGAGAGGTCGATGAGAGCAGGTGACATGTTATCGAAACCCCCCCCCCCCCCCCCCCCCCGAAGAGTGCATCATATACATGTAGAATGCATACTAATTACTAGATCTATGTCTCCGGAGAAGAAAGTGGAGGGTCAAAACTGGAGGAATGTAGTTGTGCTGGAGGTAAGAAACGCAGGAGAGTCTCCAGTGAGGGGTTTACAACAGACCCATAAGACGGACAGGAAGCGAGGAGCAGAAGGAGAAGACCAACTTACGAACAGTAGGGGTTGGAAATTGGTTAGAGAAAAAGGAGAAGTGGTAGGATATATACAATAAAAGAGGACGGGAGTATGAAAGAAATGCAGCAAGCATAATGAATACAGCACGAACGCAGATCAAAATAACTCAATTAAAAGAATAAAATGAGCGAAGTAGGCCGAGTACCACAATCATAAAAGGGTCAGAGAGATGTCACGGGGCCTGGTTTTGGTAAATGAACTACAATGTAATTGTAATGCTCACTTCTCCCTCAGAGAACGACCCGGACATTTCTTACAGACTTTGAAAAATTACGGATGGCAGACTTGGAATGATTTATAACCTGTTTCGACCAATTGTCGAGGTCTAAATGATAAACTAAAGCATAAAGAGTATCGTCATATGTGTAAAGTAAAGTAAAGTTTGATATTCTTGTGTTCTAGAAACGTTTATCGTAGAGAAAACAGCGAGGGAGTGGGAGCTAGTTTGGAAGGGAGTGTTTTTATTCTCGGAAGGAACACACAAAAGCAAGGGACAATTTTATAAGTCATCCTCGCCAATAACAGATCTAAAGTGGTAACGAAAACTTACAGAAGGCTGTAGCTGAAGGTTTTCTTTTTTTATGGTCTTACTAAAATATGATAAATGCACACTGTAGTTATTAAATGTGATAATTAAAGTCCATTAACCAGCTTTGTTCACGTTTTAACAGTGTAGAGATGCAGACCACATGATTAACTACGTTGATTTTAATATTGTCGACCAAAAGAAAAGTACCATTTTTCTTTCTTCAATATTGGGTATACAATCTAGTCTTATTAGTCTATAATCTTTTACTTTCGCTTGAGTAATAAGTACTCTAAAAACTGGGTCATTTTAATTTAAAAAAGCAAAACATTTTGATTTTTCAAAGAGCGTTCAAAGCACCAACGTCAAAAGATAGAAAATTAGCATTTTTTCCTGACCACATGGCGGATTTTTTTTCTTATTATTTGTTTTTGTGAAATTTAGGTCTTTGTATACCCAAGAGCTTGTAAGCTCCGAGACACACTAAAGCATCTTACAACATCTCTATTTATCGTCAAAGACTCTTGAAACAAAAATTGGGCATCGTTTATATTATATTGTGTGTATTACGGTTAAAGAATGTTTGTAAAGGTACAACATGCCTTATTCATGAAGCCTTATTTTATATATATATATATATGTACTAGCTGGGCCCCCTTATGATGAAAGGAATGATCGGTGCTTTAATATCAACTAAAAGTCATTGGCCTACTATATTTACACTTTACTTGAATGGGGCAATAAATCTTGAAAGATGCAAAAAATTATAAGGTCTAGATCTATACTCTCAAAACAAAATGCGCCTCGCGAAATATACACTTCCGGATTTTCTAAAATTACAGAGACAGAAGCCTCGGCCTACAAAAGCGATCGGCGAAATAAAGAAATTTAGCTTTTTACAGCAAAACTGTCTCAAAACTGAAAAAACCAAGGGTGTCATGCTCTGGAGAATATTTTAAAGAATCTTTTGGCGAAAACCGCATGTCGATCGATGCAGCCATTAAAAAACCTTTTGAATAGCAAAATTCGACCACCTCAAATAGATAATAATAATAATAGATAGAATTTGTATAGCGCTCAACAGCAGGCTCTATGCGCTGTACACTATATTTTACCCCAGCAGACCATAGAACACTCCGAAACATTCTCAGCTTCCCGGGAAGCATACAGTGCAAGCAGCCGATTAAGCGCTCAAACACTAACAAACTGACAAGATCTTTCGCTGTCTATAGCCGGGTACCCATTCCCACCTGGGTGAAGTGAGGAAATTAGTGTAAAGTGCCTTTCCCAAGGACACAACGTCGGGCCCTTGACGGGATTCGAACCCACGACCTTACGGTTGCGAGTCCGAGAGCCTAACCACTAAGCCACCCAAAAAGACAAGGAACAACTTGTGTTTTCACGTGTCATATTTAAACTCCAATAGCTCACAAACCCGTT
The DNA here is from genome assembly GCF_000002075.1 of Aplysia californica. Lineage (NCBI taxonomy): Eukaryota > Metazoa > Mollusca > Gastropoda > Aplysiida > Aplysiidae > Aplysia > Aplysia californica. The sequence continues at coordinate 415,550 of NW_004797749.1, forward strand.
AAGATCAGTCAACCAAACTTGGCACACGTACTGACGACTAGACGCAGTTTGCCCGCATCAGCTTCACAGCGACGGCGCAGGGCATTCTGAAACATAGCCAAAAAGCATGAAAAATGGGCTAGATTTCTCTACTTCAGCCACATTGGCATAGGGACTGTTAGCTAAAACTAAGCTTGGCACGTGCTAAACAGATGTCTTATCTGTGAATACTTCTCACTTACAACCCTTTACAAGCAAGCGTTTTTCAGCCATGTTTCATTACAACATGATGGTCCGACGACGCTCGCTGCCTGACATCAACAGAGGACGAGCCCTTGCCTGGCTCCAAGATGGCTCCACGCTCCCAGTCGTTACACGTCGACTTGGGGTGCTGCAAGAACGATGGTGAGCGACTGGAAGGGTCCAGGACAGGCCTACACCAGGACCGCCCCGTTTGACCCATGACAGCGTCGACCGGTTCATCGTCAGACAGGCTGTGACGTCACGAACCACCACGGCATCAGGGACCAACCACGGGTGATAGCCAATGTCCACGAGAGCGAGGAGACGGTTAGGAACTGTATCCGTAGACCCAGGTTCGCTTCTCGTGTCCTTGCCAGGAGCCCAAGGCCCCCAAAGCAGCTCGCCGGGCGTGGTCTGCTCGTCATTCACAGTGGACACGAGGAGAGCTTTTCCACCTTGAGTGCATTGAGCAGGTGGCGCCCTACGGTGGAGGGTCTGTTCTGGAGTGGGGAGGCTTGTCAGCTCACCACAGGACCCCCTGTACCATGTACGGGCAATTTGACCGCGGCAAGGTACAGGGAGGAAATCCTGCGTCCCTTTGCTGTTCCTCTCCTTCAACAGATTGGACCCCAGGCTGTACTGCAAGACGACAGCGCCACACCACATCGCGCATGCATCTGTGGTGGACTTCTTGCAGCAGCGAGCTGTCACCCACATGGACTGACCAGCTAGTAGTCCGGATTTGAACCCAATAGAGAACATTTAGGATCACATTGACCGGTAGATAAGGGACAACCGCCCTCCAGCACAAAACCTTTAACAACTCTTGGACTGCCTCGTCCAGGAGTGGCAGAACCAACTGCTACAAGTTCTCCGAAGGCATATCCTGTCCATGCGTCGACGCTGTGCCTAGTGTTTGGTCAAACAGAGTGGTTACACCCACTATTGACTAGGTTCATGAAGAACTATGGCTGTTCAGACTTTTGAAATCCGACCAGTGTGACTTAAACTCATTTAACATGAGCTTCTCGTTGTTGTTGAAATCTGAAATTGTACACGCTTAATATAGACAGTCGAAAGCATCTTTAAAAAAAAAAATGAATATATTCGGTTAAACTGTTTCTTAGTTATCGTTCTTTGAATTTTTGTTCCTTGACTTTTTTTGTGCGAGTTTATATATAAATATAATTATATATGATTTGCTGCCAAGTGTGACCACTGTACAGTTCACCAGCTGGGTCTGCCAGGAGAAAGGCTCTACCATGTCGAAGGATTTATGTTGAAAGTTCTTCAGGGACATTTTCAGGGTGTCTTTGTAGTGCTCTTTTGGTGCACCAACTTTACCCTTCCCGTAGGACAGTTCGGAATAGAACACTGGCTTTGGGATTCCGAAATCAGGCATCCTTACGACATGGCCAGCCCAACAAAGTTGAGTCCTTTTGAGCTTAACCCCCCCCCCCCAACCCAGATTCTTGGCATACATGTATATTATTATGCCACCTTATGCATTATATATTGCATAGTATATTGAAACATGCAAAGGAGGCGCTCGTGGCCTAGAGGTGAAGGTGTTCGCCTCTCATCCAAAGGTCCCGGGTTCGAATCCGGGTAGCGACGGAACTATTTTCTTCTCTAAAAATTGTCTCCTTTCACCTCCTTTCCTGCTCTCTGGGAGTGTTCAGTCGTCTGCTTCGTCTCCTCTTTCTGCCCCTACCCCCTCACCTCCTTTGCACCCTCCACTGGGCTCTTGACTTTTTCAGCATTCTTTCTACTGCCACCCCTTGGCTCCTTTTTACTGCTGTCTTCCAGCCACACCTATGATCTTCTGGTAGGAAAGATCTACATCTAGCCTTCTCGGACAAGTGCTAAAAATCTAGGAGGTCCCGTGAGCAAGTTGCGCACGTCAAAGATCTCTTGGTGGTCTAAATTCGATAAGAGTAGGGTTAAGCCGCCATCAATGCACAATATAAAATTTCCTACCAACTGAAAATGCTTAATTGTCTGGCGTGTTCATATGACATTATGCAGTCGCAAGCGCCGTAAAACACATACCCCCTCCTCCACCGTCCCCCCTCTAAAAACATGCTAAAGAAGAATTCTGTCTTTGATAAATAATTCTGAGAAGAAATGAAACACGTATACTGCAAGTATTCATTTTATGAGGCACCGTAGTGTAGGCACCTAGTAGACTACTAAGAAGTACTACTTATAGTGAAGCATTAGCTCTGTCTTAATTCAACTAAAGAAGCTTAGCTTCTAACTGAAACTTGTCTTCAACTAAGGAATTAAGAATCTCGATTTTAGGCATTACAAAAACTTGGTCGAGGTGTGGGAAACTGCATGTGCACGACCGGAAAACATAGCCACAGGTTATCTTGCCGTCCATGACTATCGGTCTGTTGCTCCCCCCCCCCCCCCCAAAAAAAAAAAAAAAAGAAAAAAAGAAAAAAAAACCTCCAAAGAATCGGGAGCACCAAAACAGCAGACGGATGTAGGTGATCTGCAGTGGTTTGCTCATTCTTTCCTTTCAAACATCTATTGTCCTTATTTCTTCTTCTTTTTGTGTTTGTTAACTCTCTTGTAATACCTCTAATCTTCGGCACTTATATGACCTTATTGTGTTGCAAGTGCCGTAAAACTCTTACTAAAACTAAGCAAAGCAGAAGAAGCTCCCAAGAATGCCTGGGAAGACGATTCGAACAAAGGCCGCCCACATCGTTGGTAGTTTAATTTAAACAAGTGTTGTTAGGTAATTCTTCTCAAGCTTCCACTCCCAGGCGAACAGAATAGAACAAAAACAAAAACAAAACAGAGAAACTACCAACAAATAAAAACACACACAAAAAAAAACAACTGACAAACTTTCTCCTAGAACTATCCCATGTGGGTGTATCATCGTGCAAAAGGTCACTGAGGTTACTTTATGTATGACCGCGGAAAAGGGACACCAGATCAAGGCCACTTAATGAGGCCACGTAACTATGAGTAGCTGCTCGGACTTAAAGTAGTTATATCACTACTGTATTTTTACCGACAGACATTTAAAAGCAATTGCGAAATATAGGAGAACCCGGTTTTACCGAACAAACAAAAAACCAACAGCTCTGCATAAAATGTGATGCAACAACAGATAATACGGCTGTAACTGTAAGCAGATACACGACTTAGATCATGTCATGTGGTTTTCCCAGTGAAGTTCTTTAAATGTGAACTGCTGTACAATGTAATTTATTTAGTCATCTCTAACTGGTAAATTTCCTCTAAAAAAGCTTGTGGTGTAAACTTTGGTTGAGATTTTTTTTTTCAGAAACAAGTTTATTATTATTATTATTATTATTATTATTATTATTATTATTATTATTATTATTATTATTATTATTATTATTATTATTATTATTATTATTATTATTATTATATTTTTATTATTATTATTGTGAGCAAAAATTCTTCTTCTACTATTATTATTACAATTATTATTGACAATAATAATATTAGGCCCTATTAATTGTTATCATTATTTTGGTGATGATGATGATGATGATGATGATGATGATGATGATGATGATGATGACTGATGATATTTTTATTATTATTATTAGCAAAAAATTTTCTTCTACTATTATTATTACTATTATTATTGACAATAATAATATTATGCCCTATTAATTGTTATCATTATTTTGGTGATGATGATGATGATGTCAAACTTAAGAAAGTTGCAAACTTTTGGAGCTAACCTTAGTCCTCACCCTAAATAATTTTTGGAAAGCACTATTCCCAGTGACACTGTGGCGTCGGTAGCCTAGTGGTTAGGCTACCGGACTCGTTGTCGTGAGATTGCGAGTTCGGGGGTTCGAGCCTCAGCTCGGTCCGACGTTGTGTCCTTGTGAAAGCACTTTACACGAACTTCCCACTTGGCTCGGTCCTATCGGAGACGGACGTTAAACTAGGAGGTCCCGCCCCTTAAATAACCTAATGGTGTTGATAGGGGCGTTAAACCTACACCATTTCATCTCAGTGACACTTGGAATAGGCCTAGAAACCACTGGGAATAGGCCAGAATTATTTCCGGTCTCATTAGGAATAGGCCAAAAAAACTATTCCCAGTGACACCGAGAACAGACAGGCCCATTAGATCTATTGTTCCCACACTGCTCTAGAATCTACATGGCCATGATGATGATGGGTTACTAAATTATACTAGACTAGGTCTAATGTAATAATAAATAATGATAATAAATAGCATTAGAATAGCGCATATCCCCGCTCAACAGCAGGCTCTATGCGCTTTACACTATATTATTACCCCAGCAGACCATAGAACACTCCGAAACATTCTCAGCTTCCCGGGAAGCATACAGTGCAAGCAGCTGATTAAACGCTCAAACACTAACAAACTGACACGATCTTTCGCTGTCTATAGCCGGGTACCCATTCCCACCTGGGTGAAGTGAGGAAAATAAGTGTAAAGTGCCTTTCCCAAGGACACAACGTCGGGCCCCTGACGAGATTCGAACCCACCGCCTTACGGTTGCGATTCCGAGAGCTTAACCACTAGATCTAAACTAAAGTAGATTCTGGTGTGAGTGGAAGAATTTTATTTTTGAAGAAAGGAATGATCATTCTATGCTTGCTTGTTATTCAGTGGTGATTTAGATGTACAAGTAGATCTAGATCTAATACAGATTTTGGAGAGAACGGTCAAGGACAGGTTGAAATCCTTCCCGATTCTCCTTTCTTCTTGATCTATAGGCTACCGTCAAATCTAGGCCCAAGTAAGAGAAGAGAACAAAAGTACTGAAGTGAGAAGAGAGTCTACAGTACACGTTAGAATAGAATCTAGGCCTAGAATCTTGATCTTTTGAAAAGCTGCAAATTTTTCTTCGAACTCTTTGAAGGAGCAGAACTTCGCGCCCGCCGCCCAGTGCCCACTTCCACTTCCATCCTCTTCGCAATGTTTTTTTTTCGAAGTGAAAATTCAAAGGCAAAGACTTCTGATTTTTTGATGCAAAAGAGTTTCGTTGTCACTGGGTACAGTTTCTGTACCTATCCCCAGTCTCACTGAGAATAGTCACTCCGATAATTTTTCATTGAACAATCAAAATTGTCTCCAGCTGACCGGTACAGCGATGGGTACACCAGTGGCCTCCTCCTATACTATGATTATGCATTTTGGGGCAAACACGTCTCCCCTCTTCCCAACCAACCATAATTTGTACTTTTGTGCTACCTGGACGACATTATCGCCCTGCATAATGGTTGCTCTAAAACAACCCAGAAAGTTCTCAATGGTCTAAAAAAACCCCGCCCACCTCAGCATTAAATGTAGGCCTACCTACTCCAGTCCAGCAAAGTCCACTTCTTTCCTTGACCTCTCCCTTCTCACTGTCGATAACAAAATTGAGAAAGATCAGCAGATCTGTAATAACTTGTAAGGGGGGAGGGGGTGGGGGCTACACATGAAGGCCATCTCGCTTATTACTGGACCAAATTTTATCAAATTTCACACTTATAACAAGCATAGTAAGGAGTCTTAAAATCCGCAATCAAATTTGAGAAAAAAAAGTTTAGTTTCCTTGGATTCGGCACCCATTATATTGAATTTTGTTGACATTACTTGCGTAATGAATACCGCACTTATTGTTCATGGAAATCAATTGCTTTTTTATGCCTCTTAAGAAACATTTGATCAAAAAAATTGTTTTTTCTTTTTTTCCTTAACGAATTAGAAAATTTTTAATGAATTTTTTTTCCTGTGGTAGCGTTCAAGTTTGCAAAAATTCCATGAAAATCCACACTCCAGACACCACCACCTAAAATCTCAAAAAGTCAACTGACAAATTTTTAGTATTACATTTTCTCTTCATTCTGAGAAAAATTTCATGAAGATAGGATGGAAAATGTTTGAATTATTCAAAAAAGTATAGAGAAAAGTCGCTTTTTGAGAAAACGGCCGATAAAGAAAAATAAAATATTGACTTTATGAGGAAATGATGGAGACAAACATGCCCCGCATAGGAAAATATACAATTTTGGGGGATTCTTATGCGATGAAATACTTGTAAAAGAGGCTGGGGAAGCTAAAAATGCCTACAACTCAAATTCCAATAATTTGAGCCGATTCGAGACTTTTGGGGTGTAGCCCCCTCCCCCCCCCCCTTAAACTGACTCCAATAATTACCTCTCGCCTTCTTCAAACCATCCAAATTATATTCCGTTCTGTGTAGTGCTCTTAGACTCAGTGAAAATTCTTATAAACAACGGATAGAGTAGCAACGGGGTTGTGCGACAAGGGGATTAGCGTGACAACCCTGAGGTATGAACCAATTCAAACATGCTAGAGCGTTCCCGAGTTTATCAACATCCGACAGCATCCTTTCCTGTGGCACGAGATTCTTAGCTGGTCGCTGAGGTTGTTTTCTGCTCGTACACAGAGGCAAACTATTACCAGGCTCGCTGATTATGTATTCTAACAGTGCATCGACCAGCTGCTGTTGTAAGGCTGTCAATGCATTTTATGAAGATATGTATACTTGTACTAGAGGAGTTCACAACCAACCTTGCACTCAGAGGATACCGCAAAAGTTTATAGTTCCCATTATCAAAGAAAGTAATAAAACTGAACCACATAGAACTTCTGACCTACAAACCTCTTTAGTCCAAACAGGAAAGACCGCCCTCCATCACAACTCATCACCAACAGTTACTTGAATTACCCAGTGTACATAAAATCCACAGCCAACATAAAAACATTAATTTGGACAAATCAGGAAAATGAAAACCTGTTTTCCTCAGCCCCCCTCTGATAGCACTTCGCCAGCCCCCCCCCCCCCCCCCCACAAAAAAAAAAAAACCTTTATAAATTTGGGGGAACTCTTTAATTTCCTCCAAAACAATAAATTCCGACTCTCCTCCCTCCTAAAATACGGATACCCCAGTACAGAAAAATTCCTGCACACCAGTCAGCCAACATTTTCAACAGTTCTTGTCACAATGGTGCCTCCAATTTGCAGCTTCACGGTTTCAAGGTATTCATCATCATCCGGTGCCTTGCCGACTGGCGTGGGCGATCATGGACCTCCACTTCACCCTGTCCTGCGCTGCAACAATGGTGTCTGTTGTTCTTGCTGCTCCCAACCATGTTGTCATCTTGTCCAGTATCTTTTCCATCTGTCTGCCTCTGCCTCTCTTTCCATCAAACTTTCCTGTTGTTACAATATTCTCTAAAGCTTTTTTCCGCATTGTGTGTCCGAAGAAATTTGCCTGTCGTTTTCTTATATTCGTGATAAGTTGTTTTCTATAATTTGCTTCAAACAGGACTTCTTTATTTGTTTTTCTAGCTGTCCATGGGGTACGTAGCATGCTTCTTATGAACCACAACTCTGTCGCTACAATTGTTCTTTCCAGCTGTTTATTGATTGTCCACGCTTCGCACCCGTATAATAGGATTGTCTTGATGTAACTTTTCAGTACTCTTTTCCTCGTTTCCAGTGACAGATTGATGTTTGTTAGTATCTGTTTCATCTTGTGGAAGGTTGCTTTTGCTTGGCAAATGCAGCTTTTAATTTCGGTGTGACATCTACCATCTGATGATATAATGGTCCCCAAATATGTAAAATGTACTTGCTTGAGGGTGGTATCAGTGATTTTGATATTGCATGTTGGGATTGGAGTTTTTCTGCTTATCACCATCGTTTCGGTTTTCTTGATGTTTAGTCTTAAGCCCATGTTGTCACTCTCTTGTACGATGACATTTAATAGATTCTGCAGGTGTTCTTCATCTCCTGCTATTAGGACTGTGTCATCTGCATATCTTACATTGTTTATATTATGTCCCCCTATCGAGATACCAGTCATTTCTTCTATGTGTCTCATGATATTTTCACTATACAGGGAGAACAAGTCTGGAGAAAGTACACATCCTTGTCTGACTCCTCTTTTAATCTGTATGTATTCGCTAATGTCATTTTCTATTCTCATTTAGGCAGTTTGATCCCAGTACATGTTTTTGATAATCCTTAAGTCTTTTCCGTCGATATTAAGAACTCCCAGCATGTCGATGATCTTGTCCTGCCTAACTTTGTCGAATGCCTTGGTGTAGTCTATAAAACATAAATGAAGATTTTTCTGAACTTCTAGGGCACGCTCTATTGTTGTTCTGATGACATATATGGCATTTAGAATGCCTTTACCTTCAATAAATCCACACTGTTCTTGGGCAATTTCTGGGAGAATTTTATTTCGTATTTTCATCATAATTATTCTGAGTAATATTTTTGTTATGTGGCTCATGAGGCTGATGGTACGATGCGTTTCACATTCGTTTGCATTAGGTTCAAGGTATTGGGATAGTCTAAAAACCTACTAAAGATAAGCTTAATCAAAGAGAATCAATGTGAAACTGGAACTTGGGGTCTGGACAAATTTTCACTGGCGTAAACATCTACGAGCCACATTTCAAAGACCTTATATATTTACCACGTAAAGTACTACTCATCCCTTATATTCCACTCCCCCCGCCCCTGCCTTAGTAATTCACACACACACACACACACACACACACACACACACACACACACACATATATATATATATATATATATATATATATATATATATATATATATATATATATATATATATATATAACTAGCTGGGCCCCCTTTCGATGAAAGGAAGGATCGGCAGTGCATTTACGTTCTTATACTAACCGTCTAGGCCGGGTTTAATATCAACTAAAAGTCATTGGCCTACTATATTTACACCCAAATGGAATGGGGCAATAAATCTTGAGAGATGCAAACAATTATAAGGTCTAGATCTATACTCTCAAAACAAAACGCGCCTCGCGAAATATCAATTCCGGATTTTCTAAAATTACAGAGGCAGAAGCGTCGGCTTACAAAAGCGATCGGCGAAATAAAGAAATTTTGCTTTTTGCAGCAAAACTGTCTCAAAACTGAAAAAACTAAGGGCGCCCTGCTCTGGAAAATATTTTAAAGAATTTTTTGGCGAAAACCGCATGTCGATCGATGCAGCCATTAAAAAGCCTTTTGAATAGCAAAATTCTTCCACCACAAATAGATAATAGATAAATTGGGAAAAGCGCAAAATTTTACTTCTTATAAGCATTCGGCTTTAGGGGCGTGATCGGCCTGTTCTGTTTTCAGAACAAGGACGGTAAAAACCAATAATTAGTCACCTCAGATATCTAGCTACACCTGCTGATAACGAGAAATTTGGGGAGAATAATGTTTTGCTGTGCAGGCCTGGTTCCAGCAGGATGGGGCCACAACCCACATATCAAGAGTGGCCATGGTATGTTAGCAAGTAAGAAAGGTTTAGTTTGGGTAAGCCTTATAGGCTGAACATTTACAAATCAATGGTTACCACATCTCATCCCCCAGCCGCCCCTCCCCTAAAGAAAAAGTATTAGATCTATCTTAGGGATTTTTTTTGACAATGTGGGTTTAGAGAAGCAACCTACAAACAATCAAACAGTTGAAACTCTATAATATTGAACAGAGCGCCCAAGGAATCGACTCGGATACATGCCACAGGGTTCATCAAAATTTTCCAGTGGCGCATTGGAGCGTATGTGGAAAGAAATGGTCTACAACTGGAGATTTAAAAAGCGAACCACTTCCTTGAATTTATTAACAATATTATATATGAAGCATTAATTTGTTCTTCAATGCACAGATAGTGACTATGAGGAAAAGAACAATATTATGGTTTATTTTAAAGAAGTTATCAAGTTTTCCGTTTAAGTCATTTTTGGTTGAATTGTTAAAAATGTGATATTTTTCGAGTGAATGGACCCATTAAAAAATAAAATTGACAAATATAGATCTAGAATCTAACGTGACAAAGACAATGATACCAATGACAATCTTTATTCATGTGGCAGGGAGAAATTTGTCTTGATCGTTTGCAATGCCCGTAGACGTCACAAAGGTTAGGTGGGGGCTCTCGTGACCTAGAGGTTAAGGTGTTGGCCTCTCATTCAAAGGTCCCGGGTTCGATTCCGGGTAGCGACCAAAAAATTTTCTTCTCTAAAATTGTCTCCGTTCACATCCTT